>NC_069509.1:137669543-137822043 GCF_027579735.1 Bombina bombina | reverse complement strand
TAATGCTGTTTGAGATGTCGGCAATGTTCTCCTCCACTAGTTGTAAATTGTGGGCAATGGTGTGTATGTCATCTACATTGTCTCCCAACTTCTCTACAATAAGTGAGTCGGCTACTCCACCTGTTTTCATGGCATGGCCAAAACCATCTGTCAGAGAGTTAATTCTGCTATTAAGTCCTATGATATCAGCTGAGTTCCACACACCTAATCCGGTTCCAACTCCTCCCAAAATTGTTGCTATGGTATCTCGCTTGTCCCTTCTCTTTGTTTCTGTCCACTCATCAATAATCTCCTGTGTCCTTCCTTTGAACCATTCGCGCTGCTGTCTTGAGCACCCAGTTGTGCCAGAAAAAGACACCATCCTCCTTGGCTAGGTTTCATTTCTTCTGAACTCAATCTTCTGACGAGCCTGTGAATAAACTAATAATTTGTAATTAGTGAATGGGGAAATATATTTTTCTCATTCTCTTCTTATTTCTTCTGTATTTCCCTGGGTAAAAGAGAGAAGATAAAAACACAAAACAGGACCAAAATATAGTTAGCATATAAACATAAGGCATAGAAAACAGGAAATGTATAGATCTTTATAGGAACTTTATGGTATGACTATTAAAAATCATTTTCATCCCTCTTCATTTTTTTTTTTTTTTTTTTTTTGCTACCCACATACTCAATTTCCCAAAATGAATTATCATTTGCTGCCTTTAACTTACACCCATTTTATTTTCCTGACCTAACTATTATGATTTTCTAGGTCTTAGGGTGTATGTATACTTACTAAGGCATGTTGTTTGCTGGGTCCCTAACCTTGTCTTTTTTTAAATCGTTTTAATTGACTTGCATGCAGCCAGACTTCTCCTTTTTCTGCATGGTCAATCAGGTATACTGCAGCCCCTAATCTATCTATGCAAGGTCCTTATTCTGTCCATGCCACCATCCCATCTTCTGTATTTTTTCCTTTGCTTCCTTTATCTTTGGGTGTCCTCCTGCTTGTGACCCATGTATCCATCTAAGGATGTCTTTCCTAATATGGAATGGTACAACCCAGACAGGAAAGCCATCTTCTAGTACACAAACCAGACCCTTTTCTTCCACTATCATTTTCCCTTTATGATGTACTTCCTCTCCTCCTCTTATTCTTTAATTTCAGCATCTTCATCTTGAAGTTCTTGCAATTCTTGCATTCTCTTTTGTACCACTTTAGATTCTCCCCTTGTTGTTGCAGCTACAGTTAGCTTTCTTTCTTCGGAGTCTGGTTTCCATTCCTCAGCCCACTTTGCTGCTTGTTTTGCTCGATGATCTGCAAGGTTATTTCCTATTCGATGAGGCCCTGTTCTTTTGTGGGCACGTACTTTAATCATATTGATTCTTTGAAAGTCATGGGATAGAGTCTCCACAATTTGCCAAAGACCGTGAAATTTTACTGTTGATCCATCTGTAGCCAAGAATTTATTGCTAGCCCACCATTTCAGCAACAGACATGTTCCTCTGAAAACCCAGTCACTGTCCAAGACTATTGTCACCCTGTCACTTTTTCCTGATTCTTGGTAAAGAACTTGCACAACAGCTGCTAGCTCTGCATATTGTGCTGAGGAAGCTTTTAGCTTGAATCCAAATTCTTCTAAAATCTCATCACTCTGAATCTTTACTCCAGCAATCCCTGAAACTCTTTTTCCTTGTACATGATGACAACTACCATCTGTGTACCAAATAGGTTCTTTAGTCATCATTAAGTTAGTGGCATCTTTGAATACTGGGTGACACGTTGGTCCTGGGTTGACCTGACATTCATGTGCATTTCCTTTAATACAAACTCCAGCTACCCATTGCTTTGGCTCTTTTAATTCATGTGTTGAAATGTTATCTGCAAGCAATGCCACTGTCCATTTTTGTATACGAGCATTATTAATATGACTGATTGTCAGACTTCCTTGCCTGAGTACTTTTAAAGGTGTATGGTGGGTACAGATAATTACATTTTGTGTGCCAAATAGGTATTTAAATCGCTTCACTGCCCAGTATGCGGCCAATATGATTCTCTCACACCATCCAAATTTCAGTTCCACAGCTGAAAGTGTCTGGGATCCGAATGCCACTGGTCGCTCTGTGTTACCCCAGGTCTGAGTAATGACTACTCCATGTGCATCTGGCATTGTGATGGGATAAAACCTGAACTCTTTTTCATGGTCAGGACTTGCAAGGGTTGGTGCACTACCTAGTTCTGTCTTCAACTGGTTAACAGCCTTAGTATGTTCATCAGACCAATCCCAATTTTCTGCTCTAAGAATTTCATACAAGGGTTGAGCCAGCTGTGCATATCTTGGAGTGAATTCTCTACAGAAGCCCATCATTCCTAACAAAGATTGTAGTGCTGTACGATCAGTTGGGATTGGTAGTTGAGCAATCACTTTTGCTCTATCCTGATCAATTGTTCTACCCTCTCCAGTTATAGTTACTCCCAAGAAATGAACTTCCTTGCAGGCCAACTGAGCTTTTGCACCATTTAATTTTAGTCCTGCATTATTAATACACTCTAGCAAGAGTGTCAGATCTTTTTGATGTTGTTCCATATTTGGAGACTGAAGAAGCACATCGTCCACATATTGGATGATACGTTCAGGTCGTGGGAATTGTGATAATGCTTCCTTCATGTGTGTATGGAAAATAGCTGGGGCATCACAGTACCCTTGTGGCAGAACTGTGAAGGCATACTGCCGTCCTTCCCAGGTAAATGCAGTCCGGTATTGGCATTCTTTTTCCAGGGGTATTGACCAGAATCCATTTGCTACATCTATTACTGTAAATATTCTCATTTCTGGTGATATCTTTGACATCATTTCACAATAGACTGATACGACTGGTGCCATTCTCTTTGCTAGTTTGTTGACAGCTCTGTAATCAATGGTAAGTCTCCAGGATGGAGCTGTTTTGCCTTCTGCTTCACTGGTTTTCAATACTGCCTTCTTGACAGGCCAACAAGGAGAATTACATCCATATCCATTTCCAGATTTTATGATTCCACGTTCCTCCAGTGTCTCTATCATTTCTGTAATAGAAACCACAGATTCCCTTGGAACTGGGTATTGCTTCTGCCATGGTGGATCTTTTCCTTCAAGTAGCACTGTTGTATCCATTCTCCCACAATCAAGCTTATCTCTTGCCCATACTGGAATTGCTTGCACGAGTTGCTTCAACCATTCTGGTCGCCCCTCCAACTGTAGCCTGTTTTCTCCTAGGCTTTTTACTGGTGCCACTATGTATGCCATGGGACAAACTGTACCATTTGTCTGTGTTGTCCCTCCATGTTTCTCACTACCTGGTTCCTTTTTCCACAAGCATTGGTTGGCAAAGTCTACAATAAATTTACCTTTTTTTAATGCTTCTATCCCTAATATTTCCTCAGGCCATCCAACTATAGCTTCAACTTTAACTGTTTCTCCACCCACCTTAATCTCTATCAGCCCTGCACTGACTTCCTGTGGGTTCCCTGTAACTCCTACTATTTTAACTAAGCTGTTCCCATTTGTGACCCTGTTTGTCATAGTAACCGCTGCACCACTGTCTAACAACATGTGTTTTCCCACCCCTGCAATGTAAGTAAATATGGTGGGCCGACCTGCCTCATCCATGCCAAGGTCAGCTGCATGTATGAGGCGGTCTTGAGCAGGGGTTGGGCCTCTTCACTCTGATTTGTGTTTCTCTTCCTCCTTTATTACAGTATATTGTGTCCTATTTTCCTCACGTTGTGGCTTCCTATCTGCCTCTATTTGCCTCTTTAATGCTTCTATTTCTTCTCCCATCCTGTCATTCTGCTTTCTCAGGTCCCAGTATCCCATATTGCCTTTATTATCTTCCATATCATTCCTTCTCCAGTCACCGTTGTGCCTTTCCTTGTTGTTATTTTCTGCCACTTCATTCCTTCTCCAGTCACCACTGTATCTTTCCTGCTGTAAATCAGCATGCCTATTTATTCTCCAGTTTCCATTGATTCTATTACGATTGTTCCACTGTGGTTCTTCACGTTTTTTTCTCCAATTACTTTGCATTGTCTTACCTGCTTATACTTTAAATGGTTTTACTGCTGAGACTGCACATGCTTGATCTTTGTGTGAGTAATCCATCCACCACTTATCTGCCCTGGTTAATACCATTTCCAAATCTGTAGGCATTTGATCAAACAGATGCACAAATTCCTGGCATTCACGGGGAAGGGCTTCAAGCACACGAGCTATATGTGCTGCTGATCCCTGTACCATTGGTGTCTGTGGCTGCCTTAGGGTGCACCAGAAGAGTATTCTCTGTGCTACCTCCCGGGGGCCATCTGTAGGCCTCATTGTAATGTGGCTAATTTCCTTTTCTACATTAGTTAAGTAGAATTAGGTTGCAGCTATTCTTCCAGCTTGATCTGAAACACTTGTGTTAAATCCCAATAGTCTGCTTGCAAATGGACCCAGAGCAAATTCTAGTAATTCAGTCCATTCATCAAAACACAGACCTCCTTTTTGTGCCTTCTCAGCTCCCCTCTGAAACCAATGTGTGAACTTGTTGAAATCATTCTGAGGCATGGCACCCCACCATTTCTGAAGATTGTCTTTATCCATCATAGACATGGGGCGAGTCTGCATTGAAAAACCTGTAGGTGTTTTATGTGCATTAAAAGTCTCAGATACTATAACTGGTGCTAAAGGCACAGGCAGTAGTAATTGACCTTGCTCTATATCTTGTTTTGCCTCTCTTTTACTAGGCCATAGCGACTCCAAATTCGGGTATAATCTTGGAATGACTTTTCCTTCCTTGTCTTCCTGTATATAAGATTTGTTTTTTTGCTCCATTATAATATTTTGAAGCTCTGTGATTTTACACTCATATGAATCTCTCTGGTCTTCAATTATTCTTAGTTCATCCTCTAGTTCTTCCACCATATTCGTTGTTCTAAGTGATGCTATTTTTAGACAGTCTCTATTGTTTAGTGCCTCTTCCATCTTTCCTGTGAGATCTTTATTTTCCTTCTTTAATGTTTCTATTATGTATGCAAGTCCACCAATTGTAGCAATGACTGCTTGAACTACTAATGCTTTACGTTTCTTATTAGAGTTCTTTTTGTTTAACACTATTTGTGTTAACACATCCATAAAACCTTCATATGTGTTATTTTTTGATTCACAGGGTTCTGGAAGTATATATGGCCCATCATGTTTGTTAATATCATCTTTAAAATATTCCCTTACTGCATCAGAAAAATATTTTGCCCCAGGAAAAGACATTATTACCTAGAATTACAATTAAAAATAGGAAAGAAATGCTATTGTTTGTAATAACAATAAAATAAATAGTAGCCCACTGATAATTCAGTATGTAACAGCTATTTGTTATATGTAAAAGGAGGAAAAAAAATCTAATTAAAACACTGTTAACTAATGTTTGATTAAAAAAAAAAATTGAAATGACCTTGACAACTTATAAAATTTGTGTAATTAAAATTAATTCATATAATTTAGAAATACATGTGACTAAAATATGGTTAGACACTGAATATAATAGCCTAAGCAAGAGAAACAAAATTAACCCAAATGTGATAGCAAAACAAATTAAAGTAGCAGCAGAAGGGAAAAATAAAATAAAATAAATAATTATAAGAAATCAAAGCAAACTGAGTAGTAATGCAGAAACAGTTCAATATGTACCAGTTGCTATGATTTGTATGCAGAAGAAGAGAAAAAAAATATTCTAAGTAAAACACTGTTAGCTTATTTTAAACAAAATGACCTTACCAAGTTATAAAATTAGTGAAATTAAAAGGAAATAAAGTTACAGTTACATAGGTATCTATAACCTAAGCAATAGATACAATGTATGGGAGGCTACACTAAATTGTATCAAGATTAAAGTGTTTTATATCAAAAATAAGATAGCAAAAATAATTTAAAGCAGTAGAAGCAGAGGGAAAAGGAGGAGAAAAACAAAAACAAACAATTACTAATAATTTACTGTTATTAACATTATTCTCACTACCAGTACCAATACCATTAACACTACTACTTATAATAAAAATAATAATTACAAATAATAGTAAGACCCTCAACAATTACTAGTCAAAATAATTGGAGAGAAAAGAAGAAGGAAAAAAAAAATAATAAAAAAAATAATAAAAATAAAATAAAAATAATGATAAAAAAAAAATACAAAAATAAAGTGAACAAAAAAAATAAATAAGGAAGCTGTTTACTGCCTATGAATGAATATACTAAACTAAATGTAACCACATTAAATTCCAAGCTAATTAATTCTAAATTATTTCTAAATTATTTAATATTTTTACTAAAAGAAATAGCTAAAGCAATGGAAGTATAGTATTAAATGGAGGAAAACTGTAGTAATATTTTAAATTTTGATTGTTTAGCAGGGGGGGTCACATTAATCTAAACTTATATTTTAAGCAAAGCAAATAAATGATATGTATAACTGTATTGGAGCTTAAAACATTTTAAAGGTAGTTTCAAGTAGTTTCTACAGAACTTTTTGAAATGCTAATTTCAACTGTAGCTTGGTTCCAAGTATCTACTTTAAACACAGGATATATAAAAAAAAATCAAATTGCTCCTAAAATGCAAATGTTTTACTTTTTGTTACTCAAAGGTTACACATTGTAAAAAAAAAAACTAATTAAAAGCTGACTGCAATGTAACAATACCCACAAAAGGGCTGGAACCAAAAATGCTAATTTTAATTGTATCCTTGGTTTCAGCCTCTGCTCCAAACACAGGATATATAAAATAGTAAACAAGAAGCGTCTACCAATGGTTGTTTAAAATGCAATTTTTATTTATTTACTTTTTAACTTTTTTACCCAAACAAAGGTTACACACCTTTTTATTCAATACAAACTTAATTAAAAAAAAAAAAAAAAATCTGAACCATCTGCTCACAATATTTTAACAATGTAATAAGAATTAAGAAAAACAAAGGAAATTGAAAAAGAGAGG
Organism: Bombina bombina; assembly: GCF_027579735.1. Lineage (NCBI taxonomy): Eukaryota > Metazoa > Chordata > Amphibia > Anura > Bombinatoridae > Bombina > Bombina bombina. The sequence continues at coordinate 137,815,060 of NC_069509.1, read as the reverse complement.
GAAAAATAAAATAAAAATAAAGACATTAGAAAGTCTTAAATAACTTTTAACTTCTGTTTAAGCTTTTACATATACCCCAAGAGTTAAGCTATTTGTTTTCAAACAAAGTTTCAAAAAATAAATAAATAATGAAATAGATTATTAGAGTTTGTTATGCTTCAAACTGCTGATGGCTTAGCATATTCCCCAAGTTAAACTGTATTTTCCTAACTTTAAATTCTACACAATTTCCATACAATTTGAAACATTTGCTCACAAAAGTGAAAATTCAAACAAAACCAAATTTGAATTGTACTAGGCTATATATTTTTAAGTTCAAATCCCATGCAAATATGAGCAGACACAAATTCCAGAAAAAGTCAGAATAAAATTCAATATTTCAAAAAAACAAACCAAAAAAAACCAAAACAAAACAAAAACAATTAGTAGAAACTGAATGTTTGTGTATTTACAAAACCAAATCAAATATTTTCTTTCTTTTTTTTCACTAAGAGACCACTTAGACTGTAGCTTTTTAATTCAGAATCAAATTCAACATGTAAAATAAAAATTAAATTACAAAAAAAACACAATGGAAACTGGTTAAGTAATATTTAGTAGATACCACACTCTTGTAGCAAAAGTAGCCAAGAAGCCTGAAATATTCCTCAATTTATTAAACTATAAATTCCTATATAATTTAATCTTCCAAAAAAAATGATTTTACATGGAAAATGTCTACACTTTGTGATTGTCAAAATGTGGTGGTAATTAGTACCAGAATATTAAACCAAAGGGGTTGTCCACTTTTTAAAATTATTTTATTGGAAGACAAATAATATAGGTATGAAGATTAACAATTATCTATAGACTACAAAATATAAAACAAGTCTCAAGAAATACCAAGAGCTACAAACATAAAGATACAGTCCAAATTATATGGGGCAACTCTATTTTAAACAAACCCAGATTAAGCAATATTAACTAAACATAGTGAACAAGAGAATTTATCCCAAAGTAAAATGTATACGAATGCTAATATACTCAGCCAGTTCAGTCCTCCAATGCTCTCTCTCTCTCAGTTGCTTCCAGGAGGTGAGGAAGATAAAAAGTGTGTATACTAACTGTTGGCTCCCATTGTATACTTAATTCATTTAAGGTGTGTCCTACCATACACCAATCAAAAGGCTATATGGGAGTGTCCTTCTTAGACAAAGACTAGGCCAGAGGCCTAGTCTATATTTTAAAATATGTTTGTAAATTAAAGAATTAACTACTTGAACACTCTAGGGATAAATTCTCTGGTTTTATGACACCACACACAGTAGCCCCAAGAAATATACCGGTAGAACTCAGAAATGAGTAGGAGGGATTTTGGGCAGAGACACACCAAAACACGGTTCACGGATTGCACAATTTCTATCTGAAAAAGAGGATTGACCTCAAAAGTAATTATACTATCTAGTGCAATGCTGGACCGGTGTGAGTCTGTCCAAAATAATCCCTATTGTCACAATTAGTAATAATAATAGTAGGGGGAAGTGTAGGTAGCGTGGGTCCACACAACCAGTAAATATACTATAGAGTACACAGACCCAATAAGTAAAAGGGTAAGGACAGAGGTTTGAAAATAAAGGTGTTCACAAATACACCAATAGCGGAGGATAAACCTCAGATAAGTCAATTATAAGGACCATAATATTTCAACCCAAACCTGGTATAGTAAACACAATGGCTAATATTATGTTGCTAGCATAACTACACTTAGTGGATAATACAGCCGTATGGGCGCCTGATGCGCATTTCGCCTGGCTTGGCTTTCTCAAAGGCTAACCGGACTGAATGTAGCCACATAGCCTATATATGGTAAATAGCCAATCAAATCTAATGGATAGTTCACACCTCCGTGTGAACCAATCGAAATCGTCCTCCCATAACTGGTCAGATAATGTCACATGATCAGGAACAGAGGGGAGTTTCGGTATGTTAGGGGAGCGGCTGTAAGCCGTCATTGTAAGCAAACGTCAAAACAGTAAACGGAGCGCTGATGCTTGCTAACGTATACATGAAGGATGATGGCATAAATGCTTGTTAAGATTGGGATCTAAAGGAATGCGATCCAGAGGAGTTTTAATCTCAAATGCTACCGGAGCACAGGAAGACTAATGTGATTAGACTATTAATCTACTGTCAAATCTCTTATTAAATAATGTTTAAAAGAGGTGGAGCATGTATCTGACAAAAAATAGTAAAAATATGTATATGTATCTATATCCTGTTCAGTTTTGCCTCTATATATGTTATTTTGAAACATAGTGGATTAGCATGACAGTGTCTCACAAACATGTGACGCTATAAATATGTAGATCAGATGATAAACATATACATATAAAAAAACGTTTGAGGTCAATCCTCTTTTTCAGATAGAAATTGTGGAATCCGTGAACCGTGTTTTGGTGTGTGTCTGCCCAAAATCCCTCCTACTCATTTCTGAGTTCTACCGGTATATTTCTTGGGGCTACTGTGGATAGACAGCCATCCATTATATGTGTGTTTTTTAATCTAAGTATTAATTACTACTTATATAGTAGTTTTTATCTTTTTTTGCATAATAAATGTTAAGTTTTAATGTTATATACCTACACTGAATAGCCACCTATGCCATTCTTTTTGCGAGTGCTCTACTCTCTGTTCGCTTGTCTCCACATTTTTTTCTACATTTATTTGAATAGTGAGCACCCTCCCCAGGTCTTATTAGTCTATACTACATTATATCATATATGAGCGTTATTGTCCCCAATTTGGGAGATTATACTTCTATTGTCTAAATCCTGGTTTCTCAACAGCCGGGCCGTGGCCCAGTACCGGGCCGTGATAGCCCTGCTGGTGGGCCCTGACCTGTCATGCCCCCACTGCACACTCTTACCCCACTGCACACAAGGGGCAGACTGAGACCAATCAAGGCCCCAGGAAAACTGTCTCACACTGACCCAAATGTATTCAAATGTATGCAAATGAGCATGGTAGCCTCCCTGCCCTAACCCCAACAGGCCCATCAACCTCCAGAGCCAGGACCCCCAACATTAAGGGCCAAAGAACGGGCCCCCAACCTCCAGGACCAGACCTCACACCCCATGGTCCTCACAGCGACAGACCCTCGGCAGGACCCCCACACTCCAGGGCCCCCACTAAACCCACACTGGACTGCTTAGTTACTGATAGGGCAAATCCCTGATGCTTACTCTATATCTATATCTATCTATATATATATATATATATGATCACGCCCTGACGAAGCCCGACATACCTAGCGGGTGAAACGCGCGTCGGCATTGGGCGAGCTGACCGGAGCATGTGATTGGTGTTGATCACACGGAACAGACACGCTGCAAGCGAACACGCCGGATGGACCTCTAGAATGGAGTTCCCGACTACTCAATGTGGCACATCTTCTATGATTCAGTCACAGGAATAACTTTGAAGGAAACAGGTCGTATACTGCCTTGTCACTGCCTGAGTAATAGGCTGCTGATTGACTGTCTTGGATGATGCTACCCTGATGAGAGGGTATATGCTAAAGTTCCCCAAGGAAACGCTACTACTAATATATGCTTGAAGCTTATTAATATCACGCTACGCTGAGGCTATACCTTGTGCTTTCTACAACTATCTGTATCTGCTTCACGGCTAACCTTCTTGCTTGCATAACTCTATCTAAAGGGACTTTTATACCTGATATCAAGAGTAGCTGCTTCTAAGTGACTATCCAGCAAAGCTGGCTATATAATACTGTTCTTAGCTGTTTGCTTGCATGGTAACAAGATATTTGTACATATTTTGGGGCACAGTACAGCAACCTACTTAGATCCCATAAAATACCTGCCCGGCATTCAGCCTTAATACTATAAGGTGCCGTATGCAGCTGGGTGTAGTAGCTTGACTTCCAGTCCCCCACTAATATATCTTCTAAGTAACATGTATATGTGCAATTAATGTTTTGACTTCTAAGAGCATCAATACTTCTGCATAGGTGTTGGGGCACACTAACTGTAACTACTTAGATCCCAGATAATAATCTGCCCGGCATTTAGCCTTACATATTAAGGTGCCGCAAGCAGTAGGGTGTAGTAGTCTAATTACTGTCCCCCACTCTAAATCCTGCATCTAACACATATGGCTCTACAGGCCTGTGAAAACAATTACATATCATGTTGATGATTTCTGTTGTGGTATAGACACTAACCCCTGACCGGTCAGGCTTGTAATAAGTTGTATATTTTTTTATGCTATTTTGACATCCTTATAAATTGATCATATCTACCTATTGGGTCTTTTTGCATTTTTTTACCTTCTGAGCATATATATATATGTTATAATACTGTTAGTGCCAGAGAGTTCTCTCCTTTGCAGCTACACTAGCTTTTAGGTCGACACATTTGTGTATTTATTTTGAGCTTCAGTTAAATTCTGTAAAAAAGAGTGCTGAATTCCCTGTCTTTTATCCTGGTCTTTCCTTTGTTTCCAGGATTTATTCTCTCTACATAAACTCATCTATATATATATATATATATATATATATATATATATATATATATATATATATATATATATATATATATATATATATATATAAACTACCGGGCCCTGGACATGTCCAGCTAAAATTTACCGGGCCTTGAGGTCACTTTGGTTGAGAACCACTGGTCTAAATTGTAGTAACCAATTACCTGACGGGGAACTATCTATAATAACTTATATTATCATTATCCCTGTTTCTATCTTATTACATATTTCTCTTGCTGTTTATGAAAGTCTTTTTCTGGGATATTTACTAGCACATATATTTAGCATACTTAAGTATGGTGTCCTCAAGTCTGTCACAAGATTTCAAGAACAGACAGGAACAACGAATGCGAGATATTGATAGGACTTTTGCTTCATTTTTGTGATAATGATGCTCCTATATCTACTGAAATTAACAACTGGGAAGAGGGACTAAAATCTCTAAGCTATCTGATTAAAAAACATACAAAATCTTTCTGGAACAAAAGTTCCTATGATAAATACCTAGCACGAAATATAATACCTAGGGGCTTACGGGTCCGCTTATTTCCTAGTTTCTCATTCCACATTGACTCCTATAAAGATAGATGGGAGCAAGCCCTCATAAATTGTTCAGAGGTTCTAGTAGCAATCTTGTCTGATTATGAGACTGAAGTAATGTCCGAATTAGACACAGAAATTAGTTACAGAAATTTGAGAACCTGGACAACTTTAACAAAGCATATAAAGAAATGCGGGATGAACTAGATAATAAGGAAAAAGAAATCATTCAGACCAAATGCTCAAAAATGAAACGAGACCTAAAATACTTTGAGAAAGGAAAAATATTTACTTGGGATGAAAAACAAGCAAGACGTAGACCAATAAATAGCCTACCACCATCCCAAAATACTAATCAATCAGACTGTGAATCATCTGCAGTTGAAGACAGTGACTCTGAGACTACACTAACTCAAACCAGATCTAATAGTTTTTTAGGGAGAGGTACAGATTATCTCGAGAAGGCTATAAAAGGCAAACCAGAAGGGGAAGAGGCCAAAGGGGGAACACAGAATTTAAGGGACAGAGCCAGATGGGGGTACAGGACAGACGGTTACAGGAGGAGAGACGATTGGGGCAAGAGACCGAAATGGTAGTTGACAGCTCTGACCGACTACAGATAATTAATCTCTCTAACCGGACCCTGACCCCTATACATGAACGAATTCTATATAAAGGACTGTACTTTTTGCCCCACTCCTAACCTCGACAAATTTGAATTAATAAAAGATCTGTATCTTTTCTGTAGAAAACTTGCCCTCAAAAAAAAAATGTATACCAATCATGAGGATAATCTGACTGACGAACTACAAACACTGGACACACTTATTGAGTTATGGAATGAGAATGAAGAAGGAAATTCTACTGAAACTGAAAACTTTTTGGATAAAAAGATTAAATTGAAATCCCAATATATGCCTCCTTTAAACAAGACCCCCCAAATCGAGGTATTTCTTAAAATGGTCATGTCTGACTTTTTAAAGATAAAAGAAACAGGCAAAGCTAATACAAGTAAGGAAGAACTACAAGCGCTACAAGAAATAAATTCTTGGGAAGACATTGTGGTGAAACCCTCGGACAAGGGAGGGAACATAGTAATCTGGGACAAGGAGGACTATATCATTGAGGCTAGGCGACAACTGAACGAAAGTGCTATAAACAACTATTCTCAAATCCAATGGCACAATTCTTGAATGAATATAACACCCTAATTAATAACGCAAAATTGCATGATCTAATCAGTCAAAAAGAGTACCGTTTCCTTCAGGTTAAAACACCTAAAGTAGCCACTTTGTACCTTCTCCCCAAAATACATAAAAATGACAAAAAAACACCAGACAGGCCTATCGTGTCTAGTATTAACAGTCCATGTGAATCAGCAAGCAGATTTCTAGACTTGTATTTATGGGATATAGTTTGGTCTCTCCCTTCCTTCACTAGGGACACTATGGACATTCTAAGTAAGATTAATGAAGTATCAGTTGATAAAGAGGCCCTTCTCATCACATGTGACGTGGAATCACTTTACACGTCAATTAAACACAATTTCGGATGTGAAGCAGTGAGATATTTTCTCAGCATGCAGTCGACTGATAAAATAGAGAGGAACAATTTTATTCTGGAGTTACTAAATTTTGTGCTAAAACACAACTATTTTGTATTCAACGACAAGTTTTACCTACAAATACAGGGTACCGCCATGGGGTCATCATGTGCACCCACCTACACTAATATATATCTAGGGTGGTGGGAGAGAGAACACGTATTTTGTGAGGACATGATCAGATTTACTACACATATTAATTTATGGTGTAGATATATAGATGATCTCTTTATTATATGGACGGGTAATGAAGAATTATTTAAAGAATTTATAAAGATCCTAAACACCAATGTAATGAATTTGAAATTAACATACCATTTAAGCAAAGAAAAGGTGGAATTCTTGGATGTGACTATATTCAAAGATGCTGATAATGTATTAAAAACAGATCTATACAGAAAAAATACAGCGACTAATTCTACCTTGCATTACAATAGTTGTCATACAACTCAGACTAAACGAGCTATCCCCACTGGGGAATTTCTCAGATTGAGACGAAATTGTACAGATTACTCCACTTTCAACCAAAGAGCAAAAGAACTGACATCCCGACTCAAAGATAGAGGTTACACTCGTGGAGTGATCAGAAGAGCCTATCAAAGAGCACGGAGAACTAAGAGGGATGATCTGTTAGTGCCTAAAAGAAAATTTGAGAACATATACAATGAAGTGAGATTTGTAACTGGTTTCAATGCTGAACACCAAACCATAACCAATATACTAAACAAACATTGTGACATACTTAAGTCTGATAAAGATCTTGGTGCAGTAATTGGTGATAGGATAAGTACAAGTTGGAGAAGAGCTCCAACCATAGGCAACAGACTTGTGAAAAGTCACTTTTTGAGGAAAAATGCAAGCACGAAAAACATATGTGAAACATATACTTGCGGTGCATGTAGCTTCTGCAAGTATATACACAATGAACGTGAATTCACCACAATTACTGGTAGTGTTAAAAGAATGCTTGGATTCGCAAACTGTAGAACGAAAAATGTTGTATACTGTCTTTCATGCGTTTGTGGAAAAAGTATATAGGTATCACCACCCGCGAATTACGTACGAGATTAGGAGAACATGTAAATAGCATTAAGAACTGCTTAAAAGACAAGGAAAGGAACAAGAATCTTACCCCTGTTGCTAAACATTACTTGAAAAGACATGGAACAAAACCAGATTTAAAAGCATGCGTCTTACAAGTCATTAAACCTGGTATCAGAGGTGGAGATATAGAAACGATGTTACTGCAGGCGAAATGCAGGTGGATCTTCTGGCTGAACACCTTAATACCAAATGGTCTATACGAACAGGATGGGTATAACTCCTACCTATAATAACAATGACCTGGTATATATATATGCTCCTGACTAGCATATGAACATCTTACCCGTACAGTACAAGCAAGTTGAATATAAAAATGTCAGAGATACAATTGTGTATACATATCTATTTACCATCCAATCTATTCATTATATTTGATATGTATTCTTTTTTAATTTTAGATGAAATTAAATATCATATTTTGTTCTTCAAAAAAGGATAATTGACTGAACGAAAACATGTATTACTCTCGGATATTTAAATAGTTCTTTTACAGAAAGAGATCTTACATTTAGGTGGCCAGATATTTGTTATCCTACTGGCTTCTTTACATTGTAATTTGCTAGAAACTTCCTGACTAATTGAATGAGACCGTTACAGCGCACATATTTTATATGTAATGTGACAATTTCTTTTATGGATGAAACAACACAATCAAAATTATAGAAATCATATTGAGCCAAGGAAGGGGTCATAAGTAACCATAACGATCAATTAATTGAGAGGCTGATATTTGTGAATTGACCCATATGTAAGCTCAATATTATTAAAACTAAGTATCATAATTTGTTCTTCATAAAAGGATAATCCACTGAACGAAAAAGGTTTATAACTCTGGGATATTAAAATATTTCTTGTATAGAAAGAGATCTTACACTAAGGTGGGCCCTATATTTGATATCCTACTGGCTTCTTTACATTGTAAATTGTTAGAAATTTCCTGAATATTAAAACCAAATTTCTTTTATGGATAAGACATCACAATCTAAATTATAGCAATCATATTGATCTAGTTAGGGGTCATAAGTAACCGTTACGATCAGCTAATTGAGAGGCTGACATTTATGAATTGACCCATATGTAAAGCTCTACACTATTTGAAATACTATGATTTTCTCATTTATGACGCTTTTTTTGATATGTATATGTTTATCATCTGACCTACATATTTATAGCGTCACATGTTTGTGAGACACTGTCATGCTAATCCACTATGTTTCAAAATAACATATATAGAGGCAAAACTGAACAGGATATAGATACATATACATATTTTTATTATTTTTTGTCAGATACATGCTCCACCTCTTTTAAACATTATTTATTAAGAGATTTGACAGTAGATTAATAGTCTAATCACATTAGTCTTCCTGTGCTCCGGTAGCATTTGAGATTAAAACTCCTCTGGATCGCATTCCTTTAGATCCCAATCTTAACAAGCATTTATGCCATCATCCTTCATGTATACGTTAGCAAGAATCAGCGCTCCGTTTACTGTTTTGACATTTGCTTACAATGACGGCTTACAGCCGCTCCCCTAACATACCGAAACTCCCCTCTGTTCCTGATCATGTGACATTAACTGACCAATTATGGGAGGACGATTTTGATTGGTTCACACAGAGGTGTGAACTATCCATTAGATTTGATTGGCTATTTACCATATATAGGCTATGTGGCTACATTCAGTCCAGTTAGCCTTTGAGAAAGCCAAGCCAGGCGAAATGCGCATCAGGCGCCCATACGGCTGTACTATCCATTAAGTGTAGTTATGCTAGCAACATAATATTAGCCATTGTGTTTACTATACCAGGTTTGGGTTGAAATATTATGGTCCTTATAATTGACTTATCTGAGGTTTATCCTCCGCTATTGGTGTATTTGTGAACACCTTTATTTTCAAACCTCTGTCCTTACCCTTTTACTAATTGTGTCTGTGTACTCTATAGTATATTTACTGGTTGTGTGGACCCACGCTTCCTACACTTCCCCCTACTATTATTATTACTAATTGTGACAATAGGGATTATTTTGGACAGACTCACACCGGTCCAGCATTGCACTAGATAGTATAATTATGTTTGAGGTCAATCCTCTTTTTCAGATAGAAATTGTGCAATCCGTGAACCGTGTTTTGGTGTGTCTCTGCCCAAAATCCCTCCTACTCATTTCTGAGTTCTACCGGTATATTTCTTGGGGCTACTGTGTATAGACAGTCATCCATTATATGTGTGTTTTTTTAATCTAAGTATTAATTACTACTTATATAGTAGTTTTTATCTTTTTTTGCATAATAAATGTTAAGTTTTAATGTTATATACCTACACTGAATAGCCACCTATGCCATTCTTTTTGCGAGTGCTCTACTCTCTGTTCGCTTGTCTCCACATTTTTTTCTTCTTTTACCAAGATGCAGGTGAATAAGTTTCCCTTCTAGGAAATCAGTGACCTTGTGTTCAGGACTTGCAAGGCAGCGTCTACTGCTTTGTGAGAGCAGAGCTTGTCAATCAGCTTGGAATGGTTTAAATCTGCTGTTTTATGACCTCTGCATCTTAAACTGCGGTTTTAATGCTTGCATAAGTGAGCCTTCACCACAAGAATCCTGCCTTTAACATCTACATGTGTGCTTCTACAGTTGATCAATTTAAATAAATAAGAACATGTTAACCATTGAGGGTGTTTTAAAGTTGTTTAATTAAGAATAAGATACTTTAATATAAGGTAACATTTTTACTGCAGAACCATTTCATTCCCCTGTGGTGAGCTGTTTTGCAGTTTTTAGACGCTGCTTATATTTAAGCCCTACTGTAGGTCATTTTTCAGTGAGAGGCCTACACATATTATATTAAAAAATAATTCAAAAGACCAAGCAGATTCAAATTATACCATTATTTTATGTATATATCAAAAGAGAGAAAAAATGCATTTTTAGTTAATTGTTTGATAAACTTGGTTATAAACGTGTGTGTGTTTTCCCCACTAAACTTTATAGTAAAAAGAAGGGGCTGTTCTCATATAAAGAAGAGCTTTCAGTTATGGTTATGTAACTCTGATCTGCTCATAGCGGCTCTCTAGTTTCACAAGGGGTTGAGTTTTGGTTCACACATAAAAATTTTATTGTTATTCAATACCGTGTAAATGTATCATTTACATTACATGTTCAATCTAGATGGCGAAATTCCGCCAGTGTCAGAAAAGCATCGGCTATTACAGAGAAATATAATAAAATGCGTAATGACGAGACTGCCTTTAAAACATGTATATCAGTCCTTTTATAAAATGTTACATCAATCTCGATTATCGCTGTTATCACAATGCTTTTAACATTGGGGCCTGGATGAGATTTATTTCATAAGATGGTGAGCAAAAACATGTGGGAATAAACTCCAGCCCACTAGGAGAAGGTAAAAACACCCAATACCGGAGAATATTTAGGACTTTTGTTATCACTCTGTTTAAACAGAAATAGAGACTTGTTTTTTTGTTTTATATATATATATATATATATATATATATATATATATATATATATATATATATATATATATATATATATATATTGTTTAGTAGGCAAACCAAGGTATTGATCTAGGCCCTATTAATATAGGCTCACTGTTTCGCTGACAAATTTTGATCATTTAAAAAATAAAAAATAAAAATCTAACTTTTTCACAAACTTTTGAATTCTCACTGAAATTATTTGCATACCCCTTGTGCAATCATAAGACAACAGGTTGTAAAATCTTCTTTTGGATTTGTTCAGAAATAGCAGACATGCAAGGCTTTGCCATTACTTTTTGGTAAATATAAGGCTGCTAACTGCAGCTGCACACCACACTTCTTATATTTCCCACAAGTTAAAGGGTTAATTAGCTAGCAAGGGTAATATTATTGTAGTGTAGGTATTACCCTCCCACCTGGCACCTCTCAATAAACTGATCCTTTTTTTTTTGCATTTTATGGATCCCTCCTCAATCCTCCCACCTCCCTGATCCCTCCCAAATGGCTCTCTAACCATCCCCCTCTCACTAGTAACAGACATTTTTGGTACTGGCAGCTGTCTGCCAGTACCTGTTTTATAGTAATAGTATTATTTTTTTTTTAAATGATTTATTAATAAAACTGTTTTCTGTAGTGTAGGGAACCACCCTCCAAGAGATCATTCATAGTTAATCCCCTCCCGCCTGTCATAACCCATTTCTTTAGCATAGGGATCCCTCCTGAAATTTTTTTTTCTGTAGCATAGGGAATCCCTTCCTCCCATCCACCTCCTCACCGACGATGAGCTGCCCACTCACTTCCCTTTTTCTCACGGCATCACTCCAAGCCAATACAGATAGTGACACAGATTGTCACTGTCTGTATCAGCAATCTGCCTTCATATGGCAATGGAAGAATGATCAGTTATTCTTTGCTATATGAAGGCAGATGGCTTCAGACCCTGGCTGCAGTCTCCACTTTTACAGCTGGTTGCGGGGACTGCAGCATGAGACAAGATGTTGGTTGTAGGTACTACATCAACACAGTGTGCTGGGTAAAGTATTGTGTTACATAGTACCTATGGCTTAAGGGTTTAATCTGATCAGGATTTCTATACTCTGACTGGTAAAAAAAAACTGTTACCCGGCCCATATATCACAAGGTCTTTCAATCCTGGTGTGCTGTTAAGGGATACCTGGTTCTAAGGGTTCTTCAGGGTCCTCTATTTGAACCTGCCAGACATGCAACTACTATCTTGGAAGGTTCTGTTCTTCTTGGCCATTTATTCATCCAGGATACTGAGCTTTCATGATTTTCCTGTGACCCTCCTTACCTGATTTTTCATCAGGATAAGGCTGTTCTAAGAATCAGCTATGCCTTTCTTCCGAAGATAGTCTCTTCAGATAATATTAATCAGGGAATTGTGGTTCCATCTTTATTCCCAGTTCCCAAAAACTAACACTCAACCTAGATGTTGCAAGAGCATTTACAACATTTTACATTGAGGCAACAAAGTATTTCAGAAAGTCCTTTTCCTTGTTTATTTTTCCGGACCTCACAAGGGTCAGACAGTTTTACCAGTTACATTAGCCACTTAGCTTAAGACATTAATTAAAAAATATATATTTGGTTGCGGGGAAGGCTCCCCCCAAGCACATTACTGCTCATACCACTAGAGTTGTTGCTACTTCTTGGGCCTTCAGGAATGAGGCTTCCATTGACCACATTTGTAAAGCGGCTACTTGGTCTTCCTTAAATAATTGTACTAAATTTTACCACTTTAAAGTGTATGCAGAGGCAGCTTTTGACATTTTGTGGGCCACTGTTCCTGTTCAGTAACATATTTGTCTTTTTTGCTGAAGTATTTCATGGTGGTTTTATGGAGTTTACTGCTTACTAATGTTTCTATAGGATCCCACATGTGATGGCTCGTAGACTCTCATCATCTTATAAAAGGAAACCAAAAGTATGTTTACCTGATAAATTAATTTATTTCATGTTGGTGAGAGTCCACGAGACCTGCCCTTGATTTGATATGGCATGTTGGGTGTTTTGCCTTCTTTTAGAGGACAGAAGTTTAATCCCACATGTGATCAATAGGAGATATTAGCCCCTTCCTCACACTTCTTGTTCCACTGATAAATTGTAAGCAAGATCTAAACACAGAGAGACACCACAAAGAAGTGCTTGACATTTTAAACTTTTATGCAGCAAAACTCCATATACACTGTTACCAATGAACCAGAGGATTCTGGGTAAGATATACAAATTAGATATGCAACATCTCAGGCTTTTTGCTTATGATACTGTGTTTTAACACAGCAGTCCCTAATGGGGCAAGTGCAACAAATACAAACAACCACTTCTGGACAGCTGTTTCATTCTAATTAGAACTCTTCAGCAGTAGATAGATGTTGCATATCTAATTTGCATATCTTAACCAGACACAGTCTATATGGAGTTTTGCTGGGTAAAAGCAAGCTGGGATACTTGCTTAGATGAGGTAATTACCTATGCAATAAGTGTAAAAGGAAGGATCCACACTCACTGGACTTTTCATACAAAGGTTTAATGTGCAAAGTGACGTTTTGGGATCAAACCATCCCCTTCATCAGACCAAACAAGTGAACAAATGAGCTTAAATAGCATAAAGTCCCTCCCCCAGGAAGTGACACAAAATCTTAATCCATAATGACCCACATGGCAACAATAATAAAACTAAACAATATTGAACAATGATCAACAGTTGTTCTTATACATCTACCACTACTATTACCAATAGTGTGTGGTGCATATAAGTATCTCATGCCCCTTAGGGACTCTGATCCACTAATGAGAAGATGTAAATATATTGATAGACTGAAAGCGTATGATTGGAAATATATGATCTGTCTGATGCGATCCGATATCATTTAAACTGTAAGGGAGTATATGTCAATCATTACCTACGTCCTATGAGAGATGCCATATAATCAATGTAATACCTATTGTTTAATGATTTGATAAGGTCAGACATACTATCATTTCTAATATGATGTATAGTGCAAAATAAGCATATTGGAAAAGTAACAAGTTAAAAAGGGGACATATTAAAAAAGTTTCACAGTAACAACAGGTGCTGCCCATACAGAAAGACTATGTCGTTAGGGGGAGAAATCTAAGAAAAATAATATAGGTATTCAAGTGGGTGTGATAGATGTATATTAATACTTACATACCTGTATATTCCCACTAATCACAATATAGGAAAAATGTTATGGGGCATATATATATATATATATATATATATATATATATATATATATATATATATATATATATATATATATATATATATATATATATACAGTATATATATATATATATGTATATATATACAGTATATATATATATATACAGTATATATATGTATATATATATATATATATATATATATATATATATATATATATATATATATATATATATATAGTATATATATATATGTATATATATACAGTATATATATATATATATATATATATATATACAGTATATATATAGTATATATATATATATATATATATATATATATATATATATACACACACACACTCATAGTTACATATGTACCAGATTGGTCAACATGCCTATTGACCCATAGGGTATCTGTAGAGATGAAACCAAATATGTTAATGGAACCAATTAGTGATGAGCTATATAGGGACATAACATAGGAAGATCAAAATAAGAATGGCACAAACTATACATAACACTGCACTGTGCTGTGCTGTAATCTATTTGTATGGATACTGAATGTAATATTCAGGAAGATTAATGAACAACACACACACAGAGAAAGTCCAGCACTCACAAGCTCTCAGCTAAGATTTAAAAGCAAAATTGGAAATGTTAGTTACCGCATCTGGCCAAATGGGACAAGCTCAGGTACCACGTCAAGGTCCTTTCCAATACCTGAGACCCTAAAACAGCCACACAATGCAAGCTCTCAAATCCAAACAAACTGGGAACAAGGGAAGGGTGCACAGGTTTATGTAATCACCCAGGAAATATACAAAACACGGAAGGGGACTGCTTCCTGTGAGTGCCGGTGAGCACCCAGGGCTGAGAATGTTACAGGGTCATGGGATGTGTACCCGGTCCGGTATGAGAGTGCGGTCCCCTTCCGTGTTTTGTATATTTCCTGGGTAATTACATAAGCCTATGCACCCTTCCCTATTTCCAAGTTTGTTTGGATTTGAGAGCTTGCACTGTGTGGCTGTTTTAGGGTCTCAGGTATTGGAAAGGACCTTGACGTGGTACCTGAGCTTGTCCCATTTGGCCAGATGCAGTAACTAACCTTTCCATTTTTGCTTTTAAATCTTAGCTGAGAGCTTGTAAGTTAGTGCTGCATTTTCTCTGTGTGTTATATATATATATATATATATATATATATATATATATATATATATATATACACATATCTGTAGACATGTATATGTACAGTATGTATCTCTATCTTAAAGCCTGAGATCTCATATCTTTAGCTGAGAGCTTGTAAGTGAGTGCTGGACTTTCTCTGTGTGTTGTATTAATTTGTTTTGTAAATGCCTGTGACTCTGGGAACAGCACAGCTTCCTGTGAGTGCCGGTGAGCACCCAGGGCTGAGCATGTTACAGGGTCATAGGATGTGTACCCGGTCTGGTATGAGAGTGCAGTCCCCTTCCGTGTTTTTTTATTTATATATATATATATATATACATATATATATATATATATATATATATATACACACACACAATATATTGTAATATCTATAGAGGTTCTCAGATATCATGTCCCATCAGGTGAAAAAATATTGGGGAATAAATAATATATGGTGAGTGTATATAGCCTATTAAGCATTCTGGAAAATAACCACAAACTTATAGCTAACAATGCATGTCCAGCTTAGCAATGAGTCCATTGGGGTGGATGGTATTGAGGCAGTAAATCCACCTAGCCTCACATCTAAGGAGTAACTTCTTTCTGTCTCCACCAAGTCTTAGTGGAGGGATGTGGTCAATTAACCTGAACCTAAGGTTAGAAATGGAATATTTGTGTTCCATAATATATCTTGCAACCGGTTGATCCCTTTAACCATTTTAAATGGCAATTCTGATAGAAGAGCGGTCACTGGCAAATCTTGTTCTCGCATTGTCCTCCGTTTTCCCAACATAGAATAGTCCGCAGGAACAATTCAGAAGATAAGCCACATATTTGGTGGTACATGTCAGATAATATTTGATGGCATATCTGTTGTTATTGTGAGGATGTTCCGCCTGGGATCATAGAATTACACGTAGTGCATGAAATGCACCTAAAATAGCCCACTTTCTTGGATTTTAATCAGGTGGAGTCAGAACAGCTGTGTGTGGGATCAGTATTGACCAAAGAGTCTTTCAAGTGTCTTGCTCTTCTGTAGGTAACTCTAGGTTTCTTCCTAAACGGTAGAGAAAAATTTAGAAGATAAAATATCCCAATGTTTAGTCACCCGAGAGAGTAGATCTCTAACTGCTGGGTTATATGTTGTTCGGAGTGAGCTCCTTGAGAAGATCCTCTTGTTGGATGTCATTGAGCTTTGCCCTAAAATCCCGTAGTAATTTTTGTTTATAACCTCGCTGTATGAAGCAAATTCCCCCATACCAAAAGTTTGTTTTTTCTTTAATTTCTTTAATTCACTAGGTGCTAACAAATTTTTCAAATTCTGTGCTTTCTTGTAAATGATACCCTGAGATCATTTACAAGAAAGCACAGAATTTGAAAAATTTGTTAGCACCTAGTGAATTAAAGAAATAACAAACTTTTGGTATGAGGGAATTTGGTGAGAGGTTTCTTCCCCTACTATAGCTGTGTCTCATGTAAGCATAGTGAGAAAATAAAATAAATTGTATCAACAACACGTACTTTAAATTTAATATAAAAGATACAATAAGATGTTCAGATAAAGCTATCATATATATATATATATATATATATATATATATATATATATATATATATATATATATATATATATATATATATAATCCAATGCCCATGTAACAAACATTATTTGGGACAAACCCAAAGGACTCTTTGTATCTAAGGATTGAAGGGGTGGAGATTATGAGAGGAAGCTATTATATCAGGAAGCCAGCTTAATTTATGAATTTGGTACTCTCCAACCGGAAGGTCTAAATACTAGACCTAGATTTAAATCCCTTTTTACTCAATGAATTGATACAGTTTTTAATATAGTGGACACTTTTTTAATATAGTAGATATTTTAATATTATCAATAATAATTTTATTTTAGCTCTAGTATTCAAAGACCCCTGTGAATACAATCTAAGTCTCTAAATCTGATTCTACATTTATACTCTGAAACTTTGAGAAACACTTGAAATTTAAGTTCTTAATTCATTCCCTTCCTAAACCCATAAATTCCAATATCAATTTTATACACAAGACCCTCCCTCTTATATATCATTTTTATAAATGTATTCTATCGGATTTGTATATATATACTGTATATATATATATATATATATATATATATATATATATATATATATATATATATATATATATATATATATAATCCTCACCTGGTAGAAATAAATAACACTACTCCTTACAATAGGAAGCCAAATAAATATATACCAAATACACCTTTGAAAAGAAACCACAATCATAACCCCACTCCTATGGTGAGTAATAGGGGATATAGGGAGAATAACCCTAATCCACATTTTTTAGGATACAGCCCCCAACCCAAACCATTACACATAAACCAGAGTTACAACCACAATCCCACATTTGGGAACAAGAGGTACGATCACAAGGGACCACGTCAACAAGGGACACCAACATATACAAACCAATTACACCATCCTCACCAGATATACAATCATCAATATCATTACAAGACTCAGAATCTACATCACAGGGAACTATCTACACCTCATCTCAGAGAGGAGATAATCAACACCCCCAATTGGAGGAAAAAATCCTACCAACAAAAAAGGAGAAGAGAAGACGAAGGAGAAGGGGATGTAGAGCAGGGAGAAGAGTACAATAAAAAAGAATAAAATCCACAAAGATGTAGAAATAGAATTAAATGATTCTAACACTGAAGTAAACATATTTAACCTTTCCTCCAAAAAAGTATTGTCCCCAGAAGAACTAAACATTCTGAAAAAGGGATTAGCATTTGCACCCACTAAAGGACCAAACTCTTTCAACCTTTTCATAGACTTTCACAAATACATTAGAAAATGAACCCTTAATAGACATTTCCAGAAAGCAAAAAAAGATAGATTAGTGAATTTAAATATGGTGGATCTGAACATATTAGATGAAAACGATTTAGAAACACTTATTAATCTAGAGTCATTATTGGTGGAAAATAACACACCGATATTGAAGATTCACCTACAAACACTACATCTATAATAAAGTATCCCCCAAATTCCAATTTCAAACCTACATCGACATTCTTTCCAACACAATCAAAGAGCAACTATATACCCGTGTTTGAAAAATTTGTGCAGGAAGATCTGCTACATATGTGCAAAACATACAAAATAAAGAGGGATAATTTAACTAAAAAAGGAAAAATAACCTTAAAAAAAATTAAAGAGGACAAGGAGATTATATTAAGGGAAGCAGACAAGGGGGGCGGAATTATTCTCCAAGATAGAGCTGACTATGTAAAGGAAGTGATGAGACTATTAGGGGATACTAACACTTTTAGACCATTAAAAAGTCATCCAACCAATATTTACCTCCGGGAGTATAAAAATCTCTTAGACAAGGCAAAACATGAAGGTATTTTGAATAATTACGAATTCCAATTTTTGTCTGTCAAAACCCCTATAACTGCCACTTTTTATCACTTGCCCAAAATTCATAAAGACTGTATTACACCACCAGGAAGACCAATCATCTCTGGGATTGGTTCCTTAACTACTAAACTATCTGAATTTACAGACTGTCAAAACCCCTATAACTGCAACTTTTTATCACTTGCCCAAAATTCATAAAGACTGTATTACACCACCAGGAAGACCAATCATCTCTGGGATTGGTTCCTTAACTACTAAACTATCTGAATTTATAGACTCATACCTCCAACCACTTATACCTAAACTAAAATTGTATATTACGGACACCCCAGATATTATATGCAAATTATTGGGTAATAAATGGAATGATAACTACCGATGGGTAGCGTTAGATGTCAGTTCACTTTACACTAACATCCCTCAAACTAAAGGCATAGAGGCATTAGAGTACTGGCTTACTAAATTAACCAATTTGGAAAACACCAAAATAAATTTTATTAAAGAGTCTGCCAAATTCATTTTAGAAAAAAACTATTTTAACTTTAATAATGATTTTTACCTACAAACAGGGGGCACGGCTATGGGGACTAAATTTGCCCCTAGCTATGCCAACCTCTACATGGGTATGTGGGAGGACCAGTATATATTGAATAACAACCCTATACAAATAACATCAAAACTTTTGTTCGCTTTATTAATGACATTATAATAATCTGGGAAGGTGAGGACATAAACACATTCAGAGAATTTATTAACTTTGTGAACATCAATAATTTCATTTTATCATTTACAGATAAAATTAATTCTGTGGAAATTGAATTCCTGGATTTAATATTATATCATGATAAAAATACTATCCAAACCAAACTGTACAGAAAATCCACGGATAGTAATAGTTACCTAGATGCTCACAGTAGCCACCATCCAGCTTGGATAAAAAGTATGCCCTACGGACAGTTCCAAATAATAAAAAGGTACTGTTCTAAGGAGGAAGACTTTTTAAGGAAATCAAAGATTCTTGAAGGGAAACTCCTTAAAAAGGGCTACAAAGTGGATAATATACAAAAAGCATTTACTAAAGTAAAGGGTATGGATAGAAACACAATGTTGAAAACCAATAAGAAAGAAACACAAACAGAAAGAAGCTCCTCTAATGATAACCACATACAATGAAGGAGCCAATGCCATTAAAAAAATCCTAAATAAACATTGGCATGTCCTAAAAAAAGACACCCTTCTTAGCGAGGTAACTAAAGCTAAACCTAGGCTCGTATTTAGAAAGGGTATGAATTTAAGATCCACACTTGCACCGAGCAAATTAAGATCAACGAACGAACCTAGTGGAAGTAAAAACACTAACTTGCTACAAATTAAAACTAGAGGATTCTTCAAATTCAACAGATTAAATTGTGAATCCTGTAAACATCACTATAATAGAAATAAACCTACAAAATATGTCACTTCCACCTCCAATAAAAACATCTGCGAGATTGAAACAATCACAAACTGTAAGACAGACCATGTAGTATACTTGGTGGAGTGTGATTGCAAACTTCAATATGTAGGCCGTACAACTAGGCCATACAAGACAAGACTGTTGGAACATATCAGAAATATAGAGAGTGGTTTTAAAAAACACAGTGTATCCAACCACTTTCGTCTAATACATAATTCAGATCCAACAAGTCTGAGAGGTATCGTGCAAGAACACATCAAAGAACCACCAGGTGGTATTAGCAGGGAACTACATTTGAGACGTAGGGAGACCCAGTGGATACACAAACTGGGCACTATGATTCCCTACGGTCTCAATAAAGACATTGATATAGCAGCATTTTTGGTACAATAATAAATCCATATCTGCTATAATACTCTGTAATATATACCCCTCTCCCCTTTTCTTTACCCTAAAGCTGAATGAATTTTGGGTCTAGACTTATATATATATATATATATATATATATATATATATATATATATATATATATGTGTGTGTGTGTGTGTGTGTGTGTGTATACACATATGTGTAGATTTATACATATATAAAATTAATCTGTTCCATATATATATTTTTTGTTATCAAAAAATAAACTCACACATTATGAGATCCCCCTTACTCCACTATTTTTAAGAACATGAGATACAATGGATACCATTCTAAGAAATCCATCTGATTTATTTTTCTTACTACAAATTGTAAAGAAAGAATCTTATTAATTATTATTTTTCATGTTCCAAAGATGTTTAGATAATGATATATCTTTTTAAACAGCATATCAATTAGTGCTGTTTATATAAGGATATAATTTTATTAGTTACTTATGTACATTATTATTGTGTTCTTGTCACTTCTAAATGTAGTCTTTTAATCACTCCACTCAATGACTGTAATATAAATATTTAATAAACCATATAAAAACAATACAAATAATACAATACACTGTTCAAAAAATTCTAGTTGTGGCCACAACTTATATAGTTTTAAAATTATCCTCAATGGTTGTTATATAGCTTATAAGCTATAATACGTTCTATTTAGCTCTTAAAAAAATATTTCACTGTCTAGCTTCATATAAGCATAAACGGAAAGTTCCTAATACATGTCTTTACAAATTCATAAAAATTTGTACTGAAAGCAAAGAAGCCTAAATTTATCCGGTATCCGGTATCACACAGAGGGTGATTGTAACTACAAGCCTGAGAGTGGATTTACACAGAAAAAGCTGCAGCTTAAATCATCTAAATTTTCAAATCTACACGGGCACTTTCCAGGATACCCGGTAACTGAAACGGAAGGCTCAGGTAAGGGCTTGAAATAAGAAGCCGCCTCAAAGAGATCCAGGACACATATGAGGTAAGAGCGCCTTTCAGGTACTAGCGGTTAGAAAGTAACTATCACAAAAAGACTATTCTGAAAAGAACAAAAGACAAGTACTTTGATCCAATATTCCTATATGTACATCGGTCTTTTATTGAGAGACTATACCCTCTTTTATTGAGAGACTATACCCTCTTTTATTGAGAGACTTCATCCAGTTTTTTAAAAAGGGAATCGTCAGAACATAAACAGCTGATTGACTAAACACTTTCTCAGCTGACTACAAATGCACAACTGCTAAAGAGACGCCTAATTTTACAAGTATAAACTGCTACAATTTAATGGTTTCAAAGTGCACAACTAAGGGAAACAAAGTTTTCAACATCTAGCAATTTTTATTCAGCATAATTATATTGCTACAATAGGATATTTTTTATGAATTCGTAAAGACATGTATTAGGAACTTTCCGTTTATGCTTATATGAAGCTAGACAGTGAAATAATTTTTTAAGAGCTAAATAGAACGTATTATAGCTTATAAGTTATATAACAACCATTGAGGATAATTTTAAAACTATATAAGTTGTGGCCACAACTAGAATTTTTTGAACAGTGTATTGTATTATTTGTATTGTTTTTATATGGTTTATTAAATATTTATATTACAGTCATTGAGTGGAGTGATTAAAAGACTATATTTAGAAGTGACACCTGCTCCTTTCTATTAATTTTTTATATACGTATATAGGTTTGGAAAAGATACTTTATATTTTATAAGATATTTTTTATTTAGATTAAAACCTTCAGCCTTAATACTTTTTTAGGGCGCAACTCTATACTCCTGCAATTTTATTTCTAGATATCTTGAACGTTCTTTGAGAGGATAACGTTTTATCTGAGTGTGCTTAGAAGGTATTTAGTGAGATCCAGAGGAACCCATTGTATAAGTTTACATTATTATTGTGTTCTTAGTGTATTTTAAATGCAGGTATCTATGAAATTAGCAATGTATTCTATTAACAATGAGGTTTTAACTTTTTATATATCTTTTATCTGTCTAATTCTTTTATATGAGAGGTGTACTTTTGGTACTCATTCCTTTAACCATATGTGTGGCGAATTGTGTGAAATACTTTTCCTAATACATCTATAAGGACTGACTCTGGTCCATTCCTAAACTGATGGAACTGTTACATTTCACAATCCTACCCTATGAATATAGTCTGCTCTGAACCCTTGCAGATGGAGATTGTAGGGGCTGCTCATCTGCACATGAGCAACTATACCAACACTATCATTTACCAGAGTTATTGGACGTAGTGATGTTTACGCTACACGTCACACGTCAGCAGACGCTGCGCAATTGCGCATTTGAGCCTGTACATTCCCTTACTACCTAGTGCCAACAGAACGTAATGACGTCAACGTCATACGTTAGACCACATGAGAAGTATTAGCCCAATAGACGATGGGGGTGTGCCGCTGCCCTGCTCGTTAAAATGGATGCTATTTGATTCAGACATTACCCCTCTGAGGAAGAAGGAGAATTCATATCCTTTGAAACGCGTCAGGGTATCGTTATAGGGTATTTTACTACCCGATTTTGACACACTTTGTTTAATATTTATTTGCATTATTTTATTACTGTCTTGTGGTATCCATACCGGACTTGTGCTTATTTAAAACCACCTTATAAAGCAATTGGAAACACTATCCTCTGCATCACAATAAGGACAAGTTATACTTTCTATGCTGTTTATCATACTTCACAGTGTTTGAGGACATTACATGTGAGTTTAATGTTTGCTTGCTTTTACCTCTATTCATATAATAAAACAGTATTACACTATATATGATTTTTTGTCTTCTTGGGTACATCTGCGGATGAGGAAGTATATACCAAGACCTCATACACCAAGAGGCGGCGAGCACATCCACACAAGTATCCTGGGAGATATATATTGGAAGAATTAAACCACTACATATTCCAAGAAGTGGATGAAACAATAGAAGCATACACTGGTATCCTGGACTAACCAACTACAAAGAACAGAGTACCCCTGCCAGTACGGCAACTTACCTCATATGATTGAGGTAAATTCTGGTAAGGGAATTCACTGCACTTAAAGATCATCAAATGGATCTTCTATGACATTTTGTTTATATTTAAGGAACATTGGTATTTCATATCACTGATATTGTATACATATACATATCAATTGCATACTATTCTGTTTACACAAGGATTTAAGAGCGCTGTTAACCCCTTGTATATTCATATATATATATTTATATGTATTCTATAAGATTCCTATATTTATTCTATATAATATATTAATTCATGTATTTTTGAGTTATTAAGATAAAATAGAGAGTTGATTTTTTTCTATGTCCTATTGTAGAATTATATATATATATATATATATATATATATATATATATATATATATATATATATATATATATATATATACATATTTTCTAGACAAAATCCTGTAGTTAAAATGTGATAAGCCATCCGATCTACGTATGACCTTTTTTTAAGTGAATGGCATTCATATATGCCCTATGAAAATGTTGTGAATACACATAAAATGAAAAACGTTTTACTCAAAGTATCATTGTGCAACAACAGACTCGTTTGTATCAATAAGAAGAGGAGCTCACCCGCAATTGGGTAGACTTTCCATCTAAAATCACGCACACAGGTTGATAGAATATTTAACAGCATGAATGGAAAAGATAATCATCTTTATATAGGCCAAGTGCAGGCTGAAACGCGTAGATGAATGCAACAAACTTGATATTGCCATTTGAGATACAGATCGCTCTGTAAACATCCTGGCAAATTTAAAAAATAATAATCTGTAAACTTACACAAAGGAGGAAGGTCTGGATTGGACAAGGTCTGACCACAAGACCGGAGACACAGACACACCGCTGTAACAAGCCGAGCAGGAGCCCAAGACAGTGTTATGGATACACCTGAGAGAGCCACACAAACCAGTGCAGTTCACAGTAAGTGATTAAATAAAACACATAAAGTCTGGAAGCTAAAGGTGAGCTAACGGCGTATGTGTAGTTTCACTGGAGATATATTGTGTAAAGTAGACGGCTATCTTTTCCTGTGAGTAACCTTACTATTACTATCAATACGAATACTTTCAAGGAAGCTGGAAAATTCCCTCTGCACCTGTTGTTTTTTTATGTTCTGGAGACGAAAAAAGTCTTGGAAACATTTTAATGCTTGCAACATTTTTTGGGATAATATAACCACCAGTGTTTTTTTCTGGACAGTGATACTTACCTTTATAAATATATTTTCTATTTTTTTTGTTCATTTCTATGTGTATCTGAATAATTATTTAATTTAAAGTGATTTTAAACTATAAATTGCTGTTATTTAACATAAAATGTTTTTAATATGAATTACTTTTATCATATTGATTTATGTGATTGCTTTTAGCGCTCTTTCCCCCCCAGATTTTTTAGATTTTCATATTTGTACAGGATTGGTTGTAGAGGCCGATCCTCATAAAAGAGCTATATTGCATTAGGAAGTGTGTATAAATAACCCCTTTTTACTTTTCTATAAATCAAATATTATCTGACGTGTACCAACAAAATTTGCCATTAAAAATGGTAAAAGTAAACAACCAGTTGCCAGACATATTATGGAACACAAATATTAAAATTCTGACCTTAGGTTCAGGTTAATTGACCACATTCCTCCACCAAGACGTGGTGCAGACAGAAAGAAGTTACTACTACTTTCTATGTTTCTTTAATTTATACTAAGTATAGATGTCTTTCTGAAAGAATGTATTTCTTACTGTTGGTATAGTTTTTAATCAAACATTTTCATGGCAGGTTTTATTCAGACAAGCATACTATGAACAAACTTTATTGCAAAGTTATGCACAGTGTTAGCTAAAATCTCTTTTTCCCAGTAGTTAATGCAAGTCTAGCACAGTGTTAGTCAAATCCGGCCACACCCCCTCCAATACATTTGTGTAGAAAGATATGAAAGTGTCAAGCCCTTCGTTCCCACAGAAAAAGAAATGCGTCATTAATGTCCGGGATTCAGCAGAGTAACCGTCATGAAATCAAAGTGTCCGTAGTATTGCAAACAAAATAAAGTAAGACATTAACGATTCAGGAATGAAATGGAACTTTATCATAATCTTCTGCAAGTAGGAGTATATCTGTAATTAATCCATGAAGCGTGGAGCCAGACAGAAAACATTCCATTTGTATTCCGTTATGGAAATCTTACAGCAAACCTTTCACTAAACTGGATAATTAACATTTTGTTTGTAATCCGTTATGGAATTATTGCAGCAAACTTTTCATTGAACAGGAACGTCTACTCCTGCGCCAGCAAGAAAAATAGTTGGATCACAGCCAATGTAAGTATGTGAAGGATTCATACAATAAAAATTCCCATAAAGCTTTGTTGAAGTGCATTGGCATTCCTTTTGTAGGTTACAAGTTTGTAATGTTAATTAACTGTAAATCCCAAGGTTAGCAAAGGTTAAATCCCCTTTATTGGAAGATGACTTGCCATTAGGAATATGTTGTAAATACATTTTCCAAGTTATCCATCTGTTAGAAACTGGTGAATTGGTGTATGATTCATGACTGGATGAGTTATAGATGTCCAGCTAGTTACTCATCCTTGATTCTGCTTCAATGCAGAGAAGTATTAATAGGCCAGACGTACAACATAATAAATATTTCAGCATAGTAATCTTCTCCGCACCAAACTATGTTTAAGATAATACATGGATCACATTTTTGGTACATTGTATCAAGCAATTATATTTTTGGCCTTTTTCAAAAGATTTTTTGTGAACATAGTTCATTTTTATACATTTTTTACTCATAGATGCCGGCATCTTTCATTATTACCAATGATATGATTATATACTTGTTATGATATGGAATAAATGTTATTTGTTTTTAATTAGTTGTTTTTAGATTCTTTATATTTGCCCAGTTTGTATAATATAGGCCTATAGCCCTCAATCCATATCAGTATAGAAATCACCTATAGCTAGCTTTCATGTGAAAATGTAACACTCTTTTACAATAAGTATTCTATTGTGCAACATAGTTTGTATTTTGGATGTTATCCACAGCATTTTATATATATATAACAACACAAGAAGACAGTCAGCTCTTTTGGAGCGCTTCCCCATATCCTCCCATTGCTCTTTTTACATTGTGTCTTACATTTTTGGAGATTTGTGTGTAGACATTTTGGGGTTTTAACATTACACTGTCACTCAGTAAGGCACTCACACCATTCTATTCACAATGATTCATACAATACAAATCCCCATAAAGCTTTGTTAAAGTGCATTGGCATTCCTTTTGTAGGTTACAAGTTTGTAACATTAAATAACTGTAAATCCCAAGGTTAACAAAGGTTAAATCCCCCTCATTGGAAGATGACTTGCCATTAGGAATATGTTGTAAATAAATTATCCAAGTTATCCATCTGATAGAAACTGGTGAATTGGTGTATGATTCATGATTGGATGAGTTATAGATGTCTAGTTAGTTCCTCATCCTTGATTTTGCTTCAATGCAGAGATTCTGATAACAAGTTGTAATCCAAGGTTTTTCAAGTTGGGCTAACTTTTAAATTTAAAAAGCTTGTTGAAAATAATGTGTAATCCAAGGGTCTTTGTGAAAATAAAGAAGGATTACTAATGTTTCTAACCAATAAGTTTATACTGGTTACATTTACAAAAAATGCATTAATAATAATAATAATGTGTTTCTTCTACAGATGTTATTGACATATAAATTATAGCTTAACAAGATATACATATAGCATATATGAATTGTAGCATAACATGATAATACGCATGCCGTTTCTTTTCTGGTATTACACTAAAAAAAAACAAAAAAAAAAAACATGTTGCTTATTTTCTGTATTTAGATTTTCTCCTAGGAAGAGAAGACACAATTCTAAATAAAATGATAAACAATGCTATAGCTATTAATACAATAATTACTGGTTTTATATATCCCAGTATACCTAGTATTGAACTAAATACACCACTCCCCACTGTTGCTAAACCCTGTCCAATTTTTAAAATAACATTGCCCAAAGCTGGCATTATTGGACTTAATGACTTACCTAAAGTTTTAATCCAGGTAGGAAAGTCCCCTTCATGCAAGTCAACCCTTAGGAGGTCTGTGTGTACCCTTTAAAGTAAGTCTTCAACTGCTTGATGGGAGGAGCCTAGTCTAACTTGCACGTTATGTAAATTAGCCCAGAACGCTGCCATGTATGGTATCTGCAATGTAATATGGGGTACCTGCATTGCTAAATATGACCTAACATGCATATTCTTTATCACAGGTGGTGTTAAAATTGTATTATAACACTCTACAGATTGACTAACTGTTACCATTGTGGGCAACATAGGGATATTACAATCATTTTGACTAGTAATTACAACATATGATCCATTATGAATTGGTTCTATGCGAGTGTATGGTGGATTAACTGGTGTAACTTTAACAGTACAATCAGAGCCCTGTTTATCAACACCATAAGGTTTTCATTTGTAGATATTATCACATACTAAGTATACTAAATCAATACAATTTTCTGTTTCAATATATTCCCAGCTATCACAAAACTGTGAAACATATTGATATGGTAGTTGAATCTGTAACAATGCCATGTCAGGAGATTCAATTAAATGTCCAAAATGTACAACTTCCCAATTTGTTGTATAAACATCTCCTGGTATTATTAACTTGTAATAAATGAATAACTCCCACTGAAAATCTTCAGGATTTTTTGTTATTCTACGTTTCAATCCCCTCATATTATAAATTATTGATTTTGAAATATGCATCATGATTTCTGTTTATTTCACTATTAGACCTAATTGTGTAGAAATACCAGTAATCTTTAACAGTGTTATATCTATGTGTCCCTCTTGCAGGGTCAACCTCTTAGCAGTTAAATAATTAAGTATTGTTACAGCTTTCATTTCTTCATCTACCATTGTAAAATCTGACATTGCTGCTGTCAAGTAAAGTTACCATATGATCTTTTAAAATCATTAACCCTCTCTTTAACCCCTTAGTGACCAGAGCACTTTTCCATTTTCTGTCCGTTTGGGACCAAGGCTATTTTTACATTTTTGCGGTGTTTGTGTTTAGCTGTAATTTTCTTCTTACTCATTTACTGTACCCACACATATTATATACCGTTTTTCTCGCCATTAAATGGACTTTCTAAAGATACCATTATTTTCATCATATCTTATAATTTACTATAAAAAAAATGATAAAATATGAGGAAAAATGGAAAAAAACACACTTTTTCTAACTTTGACCCCCAAAATCTGTTACATATCTAAAACCACCAAAAAACACCCATGCTAAATAGTTTCTAAATTTTGTCCTGAGTTTAGAAATACCCAATGTTTACATGTTCTTTGCTTTTTTTGCAAGTTATAGGGCCATAAATATAAGTAGCACTTTGCTATTTCCAAACCATTTTTTTCCAAAATTAGCGCTAGTTACATTAGAACACTGATATCTTTCAGGAATCCCTGAATATCCCTTGACATGTATATATTTTTTTTTTGTAGACATCCCAAAGTATTGATCTAGGCCAATTTTGGTATATTTCATACCACCATTTCACCGCCAAATGCGATCAAATACAAAAAATTGTTCACTTTTTCACAAATTTTTTCACAAACTTTAGGTTTCTCACTGAAATCATTTACAAACAGCTTGTGCAATTATGGCATAAATGGTTGTAAATTCTTCTCTGGGATCCCCTTTGTTCAGAAATAGCACACATATATGGCTTTGGCGTTGCTTTTTGGTAATTAGAAGGCCGCTAAATGCCACTGCGCACCACAAGTGTATCATGCCCAGCAGTTAAGGGGTTAATTAGGGAGCTTTTAGGGAGCTTGTAGGGTTAATTTTAGCTTTAGTGTAGTGTAGTAGACAACCCCAAGTATTGATCTAGGCACATTTTGGTATATTTCATGCCACCATTTCACCGCCAAATGCGATCAAATTAAAAAAAACGTAAAATTTTTCACAATTTTAGGTTTCTCACTGAAATCATTTACAAACAGCTTGTGCAATTATGGCACAAATGGTTGTAAATGCTTGTCTGGGATCCCCTTTGTTCAGAAATAGCAGACATATATGACTTTGGCGTTGCTTTCTGGTAATTAGAAGGCCACTAAATCCTGTTGCGCCTCACACGTGTATTATGGCTAGCAGTGAAAGGGTTAATTAGGGAGTTTGTAGGGAGCTTGCAGGGTTAATTTTAGCTTTAGTGTAGAGATCAGCCTCCCATCTGACACATCCCACCCCCTGATCCCTCCCAAACAGCTCCCTTCCCTCCCCCACCCCACAATTGTCCCCGCCATCTTAAGTACTGGCAGAAAGTCTGCCAGTACTAAAATAAAAGGGTTTTTAAAAAAAAATGAATTTTTTTTTTAGCATATTTACATATGCTACTGTGTAGGATCCCCCCCTTAGCCCCCAACCTCCCTGATCCCCCCCAAAACCGCTCTCTAACCCTCCCCTCTGCCTTATTGGGGGCCATCTTGGGTACTGGCAGCTGTCTGCCAGTACCCAGTTTGCAATAAAAAAATGCTTTTTTTTTGTTTTTTTTGGTTTTTTTCTGTAGTGTAGCTTCCCCCCCCCCCCCCACCCCCCACAGACTAACCCCCACCACCTTGCTTATTGTTTAACATTTTTTTTTTAACATATTTTTTATTTCCCATTTTCTGTAGTGTAGCGGTTCCCACCCGCTCCCTCCCCGTGCACGCGCCCGCCCCCACCCTCCCGTGCACGCGCGCGCGCCCGTGCGCGCCCCCAGCCACCCCCGCCCACGATCCCGCCCCCCTTCACATCCACATGGCCATCGATGGCCGCCACCCGCCTCCCGGTCCGGCTCCCACCCACCAACGCAGGTAGCCACCGATCTCCGGTGCAGAGAGGGCCACAGAGTGGCTCTCTCTGCACCGGATGACTTAAAAACGTTATTGCAGGATGCCTCCATATCGAGGCATCACTGCAATAACCGGAAAGCAGCTGGAAGCGAGCAGGATCGCTTCCAGCTGCTTTCCACACTGAGGACGTGCAGGGTACGTTCTCAGGCATTAACTGCCTTTTTTCTGAGGACGTACCCTGCACGTCCTCAGTCGTTAAGGGGTTAATTTCTCATCATTGATATCTGATATTTCACTGACAATTAACACTGTATCAGTTAACAAATGCCCTGTCGATACCTGAACTTCAGCATTAGACATTATCTGCCTTTGATTTGTTTTTCCTTCTGTATTACAACCATCTGGAATTATATTTTCTATTGCAACATATGATACATTATCAAATGTACTATCTGTTCCCCAAATAGCTTCATCATAAGGCATATCTGCCACATTTTGTTTTAAACAAATGGCATATTTACAAGGTATGGCATCAGCTGATATATTTACTTCCATTCATTGGCCTATATTTATCAAAGTCTGGCGGACCTGATCCGACACTGCGGATCAGGTCCGCCAGAGCTCGCTGAATGCGGAGAGCAATACGCGCTCCGTATTCAGCATTGCACCAGCCGGGAGGTGTCAATCAACCCGATCGTACTTGATCAGGTTGATTTCCAGCGATGTCTGTCCGCGCCTGCTCAGAGCAGGCAGACAGGTTATGGAGCAGCAGTCTTTGTGACCGCTGCTTCATAACTGCTGTTTCTGGCGAGTCTTCAGACTCGCCAGAAACACGGGCCGTCAAGCTCCTTTCAGAGCTTGATAGATAGGCCCCATAGTTTCATGTTTGCAATAACTACATTTACTGGATAACGTAAACTATCAGTAAGACATTTCTGAAACAGGGAGTATATTACATAATTTTTGTTCATAATAGGATTTTTTTTCCACACCAAAATTCTGGCATTCCTGCATAATGTAGGAATCCCTTATCAATGTATTTAGGCTGAAAATGAAAATATTTCCCTGATGATTTAAGATAAAAAGAACAGGATGTACATCAATAGTCTGTTTCCAAGTTACAAATGCCTTTTTAATTAGATCTTCAACTGTTATATTACAGAGCTTATACTTTGCTTTGCATGAGTGACTGTAATATGTTGTATTCAAGAAAGCTGCATATCTAGGCCTTGTACATGTATCCCATACTCCTAGATTTAAAAACATTTTGTCTTTTGCTTTGTCATTCCATTCTGTAGGTAATGCTTGCTCTCACAGTCGTCCTCTCTGTTGATCCACTACTTCAAGAAGCTTTTCACATAGTTGCTGGTATCCTTCATCTGTTTGTAACTCTGGTGTCCACCAATCTGAAAAAAATGTATTAGTACAAAACACTGCTCCATTATATGATTCAATACCTTCTGAGTTAATTGTCCTGTGTTTAGATAAAAAATAGGATATTCTTTATATTTAATTTTATCATTTGTAATCCCAGGACGTGGACATTGGTCTGCTTTAATTTATTTTTTCAGGCCATCTCCTTGTCTCTTGAAAGTCCACATAATAGAAATGTGCAAATGTTGAAAACATTTTTTTTTCTCTGTATGTCTTTTGCTTCCAATATTCTTGTAAAGGCAAATCCTATTCCAAAGTCTTTGCTTGTATTATTTCCATTTGCCATTTTATGTGATCTTTTACCAATTTTCTTCCCATATGAGTTGTGATCTTTGCTTTCTTTGATATTACTGTTGAATCTAGCAATACCACTTGAGATATTCCTAATACTCTTTGTCTTTGTATTATATGTTTTGGAAATGGTTTCCAATAAACTCCTTGTGGTAGCCCATTCATCTTTATTTCCACAAGTTGCAGATTGTAATGTACAGCTCTTTTTATTCTTGATATCGTTGGTACAGCATCCTCTCAAGCTCTAGTCTGATTCCATGCCAGAACAACTCCTGGTCTCTTTGCAAGATTATTCCACTGTAGACGTAAAACTACCATGCAGGTTGAAATCAAAATAAGGAGAAGTATAAAAAGCATCAGTACTGTATAGCCCAATATTTTAATGTTTTTATAATTGAACAAGTTGTTTAACATTTTCACTCCTTGTTGTATCAGTGCTCGTGCTGATAGCATAGTATTTATGATAGGTAAAACAGGATTAGATCTTGTAACTGGTGTTGGTGTATCAATTGAATCTATTTTATTTATTTGTTCATCTTCTTCAATATCATAATATAAAGGTGTCATAGTCTCTGGGTTTGAAGCAAATAGCATCTTTTGAATTTGATTATTTATCTGGTTTGCTTCATTCAGTGCCACCCATTGAGAGTAAGTCAGAGGGTTTGTCATCTTCTGGCTCAATTTTAGAAGCAGGTTTCAAGTTATCAATGCTGACAATTCTGTCTTTGCCTTGTTTGTCTTCTATAACCAAAGTACTTAAGTTAATGACACTTTTTTACCTTTGTAGGAGGTTTCCACCTTGGCCGTAGAGATTTCGCTTATTGAACTATTTCCTGGACAAACTGACCAACCTGTGGCGTCCAAGCTGATAAAAGGTTAGGCGCATAAGCAGGTCGTGAAAAACAATCACGTATTTCTTGTAAAATAGTTAATTGCTCTAATCTCCCTGGTGCAGAAAGGTACTCAGTATTAAACATTGTATTCATAGGTACACCATATAACAATTCATAAGGTGTTTTTCCAGAAATAGCAGAAGGTATATTGTTTAAACCCACTTGTACATAAGTTAACAAGGGATACCACTGTTTTGGGCAGTTAGTAACTTGGTTAGCAATCGTTTTACCTCACCATTTTTCCTTTCTACAACCCCACTACTTTGGGGATGATAAGGTGCACTGATTTCCCATTTAATATCAAAAGATTTAGCCCACTCTTGTGCTTGAGTAGATGTAAAAGCTGATCCAGCATCTGAATTTAGGTTTACCAATACTTACTAAGGAATTGAGACTATCAAGTGTGGTACTAGCCATGGCACTTTTAACAGGGTATAACCATGTGAACCTTGTACAAGCATCAACACATACTAAAACATATTTGTACCCATGTGAAGGAGGTAGAGGCCCTATATGATCTAAATCAATCAGATCAAATGGCTTATTAGGAATTTCTATAACAATATATGGTTGTTTCTGTTGACTTGGATTATTAGCAAGGAGACATGCTTTACAACTCCCTATAACTCTTATGACCGTTTTCTTCATATTAGGCCACCAATATTTTGACCTTATTGTAAATAAGACTTTATCTCGCCCTAAATGAGGATGTCCTATACTAGAATGGGCAATTTCTGTTATATTTCATCAGTCTATGACAGGGGGAACAATCAATTCTCTGTCTCCAATTTTAACCATACAATGTACAATGTCTTTAAATTCATGATCATATTTTTAGGATAACCAGGTGGATTAGGTCTGGTTTTATTCAAGCAAGCATTTAACTCTGTGTCAAGATTACTGGTTGCTGTCATTCAAGTTTTAACTGCATTTACTGCATATTTTTGACTTACACTTTGTGCAAGCGCATGAGCTGGTTCATGTACTACTTCAATATCAGACTTTATATCCAAATAAGCAGCAATTGCTTTCCTTTTGACAATATGCTGTGATGGCTTTTTCTTTGCAGTTAAAAAAGCCATTCGATTTCCAGATTCGTAAATCTTGGAATACAGATCTTGCCAGGTATGCAGAATCAGTTACAGTTAACACTGGTCCTTTATCTAGCAATGCCTCCTTCATAGCAAATGTTAATGCAGACATTTCTGCAAATTGAGCTGAATGATCCCCTAAAGGGATTTGCCATGAACACAACTTAGTCAGAGTAAGAGGATATTTTGCAATTCCTGCCCCAGCAGATTTATTTACTTTCTCTGTTTCTCTCTCTCTCTCTCTCTCTCTCTCTCTCTCTCTCTCTCTCTCTCTCTCTCTCTCTCTCTCTCTCTCTCTCTCTCTCTCTCTATATATATATATATATATATATATATATATATATATATATATATATATATACACAGTCCCAAGGGCTCTGCACACACTTGTAATCCGAGAACAATTAAAATCTAAAGCGCCAGTACAGGCAAAATATACCCAAGAAAAAGAGAGCATGCAATTTAGTGTTTATATAAAAAATTATTTATTCTTCAACAAATGTCACAAAAAGAACCTAAAAATAAAAATATGTATAACATGAGATGAAAATCTCCTAGGTATAAATTAAACCTTATACAAGAATTCAGACAATAAAATATGTGATTGGCCAATCTCTATTAAAATGTGAGTAATCTATAAAAGCATTAACACTGTGCTACACTAAAGGAATCACGGATACCAGTAAATCACTCATATTCATCTGCACCTTTGTGGACATTTTACTGATATGCTGACTTAGCCATATTTAACGGAAGCTATTTGGTTTATGCACTTAGCGCACATACTCTTAGATTATCAGTAGATAATTTGATGATAGATATTGTGTTACAAATTGCTTGATATTCTGATACATACAGTTCTAGTTGCTTACATTAGTAACCTACAATATATGTGTAATTTTCCTTGTGTAAATGCTTTTATAGATTACTCTCTTTTTCTTGGGTATATTTTGCCTGTACTGGCGCTTTAGATTTTAATTGTTCTCTGTTGTCCTTTCCCCTGGGGATTTAGGAGAAATATCCCCTTAAATCTTAAAGCATATATACCCTAACCTTTGCGAAGTCTGTATAACGTTTTGTAGATTACACACTTGTAATCCACAATATATTACCCGGGGTGCATTCAAAGAATACACATATAGGGAAGTAAAGGACATACTCTCCGGGTCTTACTTAAATGGTATTTATTAATACAAAAAGCGGTTGACGTTTCAGGGTGATTAGCCCCATCATCAGACCTTTCTGCTTTTTGTATTATTAAATACCATTTAAGTAAGACCCGGAGAGTGCGTCCTTTACTTCCCTATATAATAGGTGTTATCTATATGGTATTATGTAATTGGCCAATGTTCTATATTGGTAAAACATATAGAGAACTGAAACAAAGGATCAAAGAACATAAGCGGGATATAAAAAACAACTGCATAAAGAACAGCAGTGTAGCTAGACACTTCATGGAGTTCCATAATAATAATAAGAATATCTTGCGATTTAGGGGCCTGGAGCTAGTTGACATTAGGAGTAGAGGGGGTAATCTGGATCAAATCCTATTGTGCAAAGAAAGCAAATGGATCTTTAACATGAAAAGTTTAAAACCTCATGGTATGAATAAAGAAATACATTTTGGTTCATTTTTTATAAAGAATGATTTATTTTAGAGACCTCAAAAAGAACATATACAGTGGGGCAAAAAAAAGTATTTACTCAGCCACCAATTGTGCAAATTTTCCCACTTAAGAAGATGAGAGAGGCCTGTAATTTTCATCATAGGTATACCTCAACTATGAGAGACAAAATGTGGAAACAAATCCAGACAATCACATTGTCTGATTTGGAAAGAATTTATTTGCATATTATGGTGGAAAATAAGTATTTGGTCACCTACAAACAAGCAAGATTTCTGGCTCTCACAGACCTGTATCTTCTTCTTTAACAGGCTCCTCTGTCCTCCACTCATTACCTGTATTAATGGCACCTATTTGAACCCATCAGTATAAAAGACACCTGTCCACAACCTCAAACAGTCACACTCCAAACTCCACTATGGTGAAGACCAAAGAGTTGTGGAAGGACACCAGAAACAAAATTATAGACCTGCACCAGGCTGGGAAGACTGAATCTGCAATAGGCAAGCAGCTTGGTGTGAAGAAATCAACTGGGGGAGCAATAATTAGAAAATGGAAGAAATACAAGACCACTGATAATCTCCCTCGATCTGGGGCTCCACGCAAGATCTCACCCCGTGGGGTCAAAATTATCACAAGAATGGTGAGCAAACATCCCAGAACCACACGGGGGGACCTAGTGAATGACCTGCAGAGAGCTGGGACCAACGTAACAAAGGCTACCATCAGTAACACACTACGCTGCCAGGGACTCAGATCCTGCAGTGCCAGACGTGTCCCCCTGCTTAAGCCAGTACATTTGGATGATCCAGAAGCGGATTGGGAGAATGTCATATGGTCAGATGAAACCAAAGTTGAACTGTTTGATAGAAACACAACTCGTTGTGTTTGGAGGAGAGAGAATGCTGAGTTGCAACCAAAGAACACCATACCTACTGTGATGCATGTGGGTGGCAACATCATGCTTTGGGGCTGTTTCTCTGCAAAGGGAACATGATGACTGATCCGTGTACATGAAAGAATGAATAGGGCCATGTATTGTGAGATTTTGAGTGCAAACCTCCTTCCATCAGCAAGGGCATTGAAGATGAAACGTTGCTGGGTCTTTCAGCATGACAATGATCCCAAACACACCACCCGGGCAAATAAGGAGTGGCTTCGTAAGAAGCATTTCAAGGTCCTGGAGTGGCCTAGCCAGTCTCAAGATCTCAACCCCATAGAAAAACTTTGGAGGGAGTTGAAAGTCTGTGTTGCCCAGCGACAGCCCCAAAACATCACTGCTCAAGAGGAGATCTGCATGCAGGAATGGGCCATCATACCAGCAACAGTGTGTGACAACCTTGTGAAGACTTACAGAAAATGTTTGACCTCTGTCATTGCCAACAAAGGATATATTACAAAGTATTGAGATGAACTTTTGATATTGACCAAATACTTATTTTCCACCATAATTTGCAAATAAATTCTTGCCAAATCAGATAATCTGATTGTCTGGATTTGTTTCCACATTTTGTCTCTCATAGTTGAGGTATACCTATGATGAAAATGACAGGCCTCTTTCATCTTCTTAAGTGGGAGAACTTGCACAATTGGTGGCTGACTAAATACTTTTTTGCCCCACTGTATATACGGAGAAGGTTGCTGATAAAATAGCAGGGAACACCCTATACTATTTTGCAGTTTATTTTCATCTATCAGATATATTTAATATATAAGGGATTTTAAGAAGTTTCAAGAATACAGCTCTGTTTTGAGTTTGTTGAACATAGGTGGCTATTTTCTCTTATAATGATTGTAACGCTGTATATACTATTATCTGCATTAAATATATTTTGTAACAATTGTCAACAAGATAATTAACTATGTATCATTTCACTGGGCAATGAAATTTAAAACAAAGGCGGAGCAAATTGTTTAAAAGAAAGGAGGGGACCCTCTAATCAGAACAAAGCCGGAAGAATCCTGTATGCTAGACGGGTGAAACGCGCATAGCTATGCAGCGGTATTTGTCAGCTGTGAAACCGCTGATGTCTACAGCCAGTTTGCATGTTGTTTTGGGCCACACGTGAGGCGTGCTTATGCACTCAAGTGCCTCTGGATATTTGCAACCACATTGGTTCTGAAGGAACTACTATCTTTGTGGAAAATCTCAAAAGGTAACCATATACCGGATATCCCACTTTGGAACAACGGAATGAAGCACACATGAATAAAGATAACACAGCGATAATTCCTGTTAATTGCAATATGCCTTAAGAAGACAGGCGATACATCATTGCTTTAAAAGCCACAGCGATACTGGCATCACTCTGTATGTTACTTAGCATGTCACATATGCTTTGTTGAAGGATGACATATTTTGTTTGATCTGTTCCAATATCGGTAGACATGAGGAGCTGCTTATAAATAGTGGCGGATACATGGTTGTCAAGAAGTGTTTGGGACAATACCGCTAACGTTTTTTTTTGGATTACAAATACAGCTTTTTTGCTGTGGTCTAATATGTCTAATAAGAATGGTGGTTTGCGAAC
Organism: Bombina bombina; assembly: GCF_027579735.1. Taxonomy (NCBI): domain Eukaryota; kingdom Metazoa; phylum Chordata; class Amphibia; order Anura; family Bombinatoridae; genus Bombina; species Bombina bombina. The sequence continues at coordinate 137,776,310 of NC_069509.1, read as the reverse complement.
TCTGAATTGGCTCTTGGTTGGACATATTGATATCTGAATGCTTGATATTGAAGTTAAATGTTCTAAGTATAATATTGCCCAATATTGATCTGTTTCTTTTGGAACATATTATTGATGCATTAATCATTGGATTGCGTATTTGTCAATTACTGATATGTTCATGTTGCAAACTGGTAGTAGATTTACATATGTTGTCTATTGTTATAATACATTTTCTTTACACTTTGGCTGAGGGTTTATATCTCTCTCTCCTGCTTTTCTGTTTATATGTGAGATGGTTTATGATAGAGTTATAGTCCTGTGCTGGATAATAGTGGTCTATTTTCCTTGATATATTTTCTACTAATACCACTACCGTGCACTTTTTGTAAATGTATCTCTAGTTTAGGGAACATTACACTTTGTGGCTACTCTCATATATATTATAACAGTGGTGCTGATTTATTATTAATTCCTGATCACGTGTAGTGATTTTTCCTATAAATCGAGCACACTGAGTTTTATAACTTACATTATACAGGGAGTTGTAGGGGAAGGGGAGTGGTTTTGAAACTCTCAGCTAACGAAATTAGCCGCCTGTGTTAAATAAACAAATTGAAAATGGCTGAACTTAATGAAGGGAAATGGCAATATGATGTGGAGGATACGTTCTCTGCACCCTCGGAACCCGAAAATCCAAATATTTATAAATCATTTAAAGATTATAAAAAAAAATATATTTAAAGAACAAACATTAAAGTGGGAAATATCCAGCTTGGAGAAATATGTAGAGGCAAAAATTATCCCAAGAGGTTTTAGGATAAAGAAAAGAAAAACAGAAAACTTTCAAGTGAAATGGGATGAATTTGCCTCTCAGTGTTCCACAAACTGGATGAATATGATAATAGAGGAAAATAAATTGAGACTAGTTAAAATACAAAATGATCTTTCAACAGCAAAAACTGAAGTTGAAGTCTGGAAGGGTAAAGATGAATATGAAAGGTTGATGGTATTAACGAAAATTAATCTAAGGAAAATACAAGATTCAATAAAATTTAGAAAAAAGAAAAAATATCAGAGAGATTGGTTAGATTATAAAGATAATAAAATATATGACTTTACATATAGTGCATCTAGTGAATCAGAAACAGAAGGGTCAAGTGGGGAGGATAAACAAACAAATAAGTCATATAGAGAACAAAAAAAATACTTTTTTAGGGGACAGACCCACAAATATAGGAGAGGGGGCAGGAAACACAGATACAACAAGAGGCAGACTGAGATATCTGTTGAGACAAAGGAGACAGAACAACAATTAGATACAACTATAGTGAACCTTTCAAAAAAAGAACTATTTCACAAGTAGAAGTTCTAAGGAAAGGATTAACTTTTCCCCCGGTAAATAAGATTGACAATTTTGAAGTAGTGAAAGACCTAAACCTTTTTGCGAGGAAAATAGTTTTACAAAAAGGTTTTTGATAATAAACCAGAGATAATTACTTTGAATATACATGAAAAACAAAGTTTAAAAGTTTTAGAAGAATTAGCTGCTGAAAACTGTGAACAGGATACAAATCCTATAGAGAAATCTGAAAACATAGGTTTTAGCAACTTACATAATAAATCAAAATATATGCCAGCCTTATCTAGTACTCCACTGATACACAACTTTGTGAAATTAGTTGAAAGAGACATTGACCTGCTAAATCCAAATATTCAAATCGCAGATAACCTAAATATAGAACAAAGGAAAGCTCTTAATGAATTAAAAAGAGATACAGAAATAACCATAAAATCGTCTGACAAGGCCGGTAACTTTAATTTTAGATACAAATGATTATATTTTTGAGTGTTTAAGTCTACTAAAAGACCCCAAACAATACAAAATACTACGTTTCAATCCATCAGAGGTATATGGTGAAGAACTTTTGGTAATACTAAATAGAGCAAAAGATGAGGGACTAATAACTCAAAAAAGAACTAGAGTTCCTATTTATTAAATATCCCATTACACCTACATTTTATAGTTTACCAAAACTGCATAAAAAGAAATATCCACCTCCCGGGCGTCCCATAGTTTCTGGGATGGGATCACTGACAGAACATGTCTCTCAGTATGTAGACTTTTGTTTAAGACCAAGCCTTTTGAGCCTCCCATCATATATAAAGGACACACTTAATGTCTTGAGAAAACTTAATGGCATATCAACTATTGTGTTCCTCCTCACTATCATTATTTAAAATATATGTAATCTACAGTACATATACCTCAACTTCTGGAAAGTTAGATACTAAATTCACTACATCTGATGTAAATAATGCACTGGAATTTAAAAATCCCTGAGGTAATCGGGTAAATACCAACGTTTAGTAAATCATGTTATCCAGTAACTATCTGGAGTAATAGGATGACTCTTAAAGCCAATTGCTAAGTCTAACTTGAAAGTTTTTCTTTGTAAATTGTGTAAAATAGAAGGTGCATGTGTATTTTGTGTTGCTACCCTTGGTGTAACTCTGTTAGCTTCCCTATAGTCTAATACCATTCGTCAAGATCCATCCAGTTTGGGAACTGGGTAGACTGCTGAGTTAATTTGACTGTACTGTTCTTTTAGTACTCCATGTTCAAGTAAATCATTAATGACCTTTTGGATATAGGGAACGGCTACACCATTGATTTTGTACTGTGCCTGTTTCTTAGGTACTACTCCGCCTGTAGCAATATGATGACTTATGCCTTTTCGATGTCCATCCTGATTTTCCAACTTCTGAAATGTTTTAACATTTTTCTTTAAGTAAAAATCTAAGTTTCTAACATCAGATACTGCAGTATTATCTAATTGCACTCTCATGAATGCTTCTACATCAACTCTAGTAGTTAAAGGAAGTTCATCTTACTGATGTAATAAAATAAAATGTGCTACATCCTTATAAGTTATAAGAAAATCAGAATCAAGCTTAGGATGCTGAACTAATTCTAATTGAACTCTTTTACCAATTTTTTTAATTCATGAACTCTGTCATTTAACCACATAACTATATCATTTGGATTCTGTGGCATTACTCCAATTGTTGCTTTTATATTTGACATAGGTATTCCTGCAGCATGAGCTAAAGAAATCTGCTGTATTCCTGACAGTCCACTATTGATAACCTGAGCCAATATATGACTTACAACTTTAATTTCACTCAAAAGGTTTTCCCTCAGCTTGCTCATCTCCTGCAACTGGTGGTAATTCATTTTCCCTCACTGGACTGTACAAACTAGATCTAGGTGTACCCCACATCTCAATTCTGGCTAAAGAGCCATGTCTTTGTATTCCTGTAGTAATAACAGGAGGTCTGCCTAAAATCTCTACTATACCATCATAAGAAACATTTGTAATTCTATGTGTTGCAGGATCAAAACCTGCTTCTATAGTACGATATGTAGGTTGTTGCAAAGCTACTCCAGCAGCATTAGTAAAGTTTAAACAAATTGAACTATACCTGGCCCTTAGACCCCAAGGACCATTCTGTATTTCCAAAGCAATAACCTTATCATTTCTAATGCCTCTATCATTCTGCATTTTAAACATATCATACAGTTTTAAAAGATTCTGCAAATCCTGATTAGCCATGATATTTTAGTACCTTCTCTTACATATAAGAGGACCCAAGTAAAATTATAATAAAACTTAGAAAACAAATATTATCTCTCAAGAACATCCAGGGATGTCAATTGTAGTGGTTCACACATTTTTCACTCATAAGGTCTTAAAGCACAGTTATATTGAAATATGATTTCCAAGCACTGACCTTTAATATTATACCAGTGAAACAGGTCTCAATTCTTATAAAGAAAGTTGCTGAGTACAATATAATAAGAAATTATATTGAGAGAGAAATATTGTTTTAAAATAAAGTTTTATTATGCAGAAAAATTAGCTTACAGAAGTAATAAAAAAATGAAATCAATTTAAATCCAAAATACACAGAGTTAATAGACTATCAGTTAAGCTTGCTTTTAATAACAATTGTTTACATACCACTTGAAATGACTTTCAGCAACCAAATCCTATCATTTGAGATGCTCTATAAAATCCTGTCAGAGTCACCTGCCAACTGTTAACAACAAGGTGTATTTATAGTGGGTTTTTTTATTGCATGGAATCATCATTTATTGTTTTATTTTTATATGTATTTTTAGCATCATTATAACATCAACAAAACGTATCTAACGTTTGTTCTAGCATCAACAGTTTTGTACATCAACAATATAGCCTTGAAAATTTCTTATACAAGAGTTAGACATACGCACATGTAATTACTGCAATGAGTATTCATTTTAGGATTTTAGTTTCAGTACAGAAAATCATATATCATCATTTGTTAGTATTTTAATTCCACTAAACATAGTTATAAACCTTATATAGTGCAGAAGAACTTTATTAAAACATATATTTGAATATTGCAGGATAAGCATATGAAAGCTTTAAAAAATATCCATGAATAGGACAGGAATATGAAAGATTACATTCCTTTATGTATAGGACATGTACTGTATATAAAAGATTACATGCCTTTTTGTTTAGGATATGTATATGAAATATTACATTCCTTTATGTATAGGATATGTTTCTTTAATTTATACTAAGTATAGGTGTCTTTCTGAAAGAGTGAATTTCTTACTGTTGGTATAGTTTTTAATCAAACATTCTCATAGCATGTTTTATTCAGACAAGCATACTATGAACAAACTTTATTGCAAAGTTATGCACAGTGTTAGCTAAAATCTCTTTTTCCCAGTAGATAATGCAAGTCTAGCACAGTGTTAGTCAAATCCGGCCACAACACTCACCATATATATATTATGTATCCCCCAATATTTTTTCACCTGATGGGACATGATATCTGAGACCTTCTATAGATATAACAATATATATAACAACCATTCCATTTTTTTAGTAGTACAAAATGCCACATTGTTCATTAATCTTCCTGAATATTATATTCAGTATCCATACACATTGATAACAGCACAGTGCAGTGTTAAGTGTGGTTTGTGCCATTCTTATTTTAATCTTCCTATTTTATGTCCCTATATAGCTCGTTACTAATTGGTTCTATTAACATATTTGGTTTTATCTCTACAGATACCCTATGGGTCAATAGGCATGTTGACCAATCTGGTACATATGTGGCTATGAGTGTGTGTGTGTATGTATATATATATATATATATATATATATATATATATATATATATATATATATATATATATATATATATATATATATATATATATATACCCCATTACATTCTTCCTATATTGTGATTAGTGGGAATATACAGATATGCGAGTATTAATATACATCTATCACACCAACTTAAATACCTATATTATGTTACTTCAATTTCCCCCCCAATGACATAGTCTTTCTGTATGGCCAGCACATGTTGTTGCTGTGACACTTTTTTCAATATGTCCCCTTTTTAACTTTAATATGCTTATTATGCACTATACATCATATTAGAAATGACAGTACGTTTGAGCTTATCAAATTGTTTCTATAACATATTCTCATCAATCAATAGGTATTACATTGATTATATGGCATCTCTCATAGGACATAGTTAATGATTGACTAACACTCCCTTACAGTTGAAATGATATTGGTTTGCATCAGACAGATCATATGTTTCTAATCATACTCTTTCTGTCTATCAATATACAGGGAGTGCAGAATTATTAGGCAAGTTGTATTTTTGAGGATTAATTTTATTATTGAACAACAACCATGTTCTCAATGAACCCAAAAAACTCATTAATATCAAAGCTGAATAGTTTTGGAAGTAGTTTTTAGTTTGTTTTTAGTTATAGCTATTTTAGGGGGATATCTGTGTGTGCAGGTGACTATTACTGTGCATAATTATTAGGCAACTTAACAAAAAACAAATATATACCCATTTCAATTATTTATTTTTACCAGTCAAACCAATATAACATCTCAACATTCACAAATATACATTTCTGACATTCAAAAACAAAACAAAAACAAATCAGTGACCAATATAGCAACCTTTCTTTGCAAGGACACTCAAAAGCCTGCCATCCATGGATTCTGTCAGTGTTTTGATCTGTTCACCATCAACATTGCGTGCAGCAGCAACCACAGCCTCCCAGACACTGTTCAGAGAGGTGTACTGTTTTCCCTCCTTGTAAATCTCACATTTGATGATGGACCACAGGTTCTCAATGGGGTTCAGATCAGATGAACAAGGAGGCCATGTCATTAGATTTTCTTCTTTTATACCCTTTCTTGCCAGCCACACTGTGGAGTACTTGGACGCGTGTGATGGAGCATTGTCCTGCATGAAAATCATGTTTTTCTTGAAGGATGCAGACTTCTTCCTGTACCACTGCTTGAAGAAGGTGTCTTCCAGAAACTGGCAGTAGGACTGGGAGTTGAGCTTGACTCCATCCTCAACCCGAAAAGGCCCCACAAGCTCATCTTTGATGATACCAGCACAAACCAGTACTCCACCTCCACCTTGCTGGCGTCTGAGTCGGACTGGAGCTCTCTGCCCTTTACCAATCCAGCCACGGGCCCATCCATCTGGCCCATCAAGACTCACTCTCATTTCATCAGTCCATAAAACCTTAGAAAAATCAGTCTTGAGATATTTCTTGGCCCAGTCTTGACGTTTCAGCTTGTGTGTCTTGTTCAGTGGTGGTCGTCTTTCAGCCTTTCTTACCTTGGCCATGTCTCTGAGTATTGCACACCTTGTGCTTTTGGGCACTCCAGTGATGTTGCAGCTCTGAAATATGGCCAAACTGGTGGCAAGTGGCATCTTGGCAGCTGCACGCTTGACTTTTCTCAGTTCATGGGCAGTTATTTTGCGCCTTGGTTTTTCCACACGCTTCTTGCAACCCTGTTGACTATTTTGAATGAAACACTTGATTGTTCGATGATCACGCTTCAGAAGCTTTGTAATTTTAAGAGTGCTGCATCCCTCTGCAAGATATCTCACTATTTTTGACTTTTCTGAGCCTGTCAAGTCCTTCTTTTGACCCATTTTGCCAAAGGAAAGGAAGTTGCCTAATAATTATGCACACCTGATATAGGGTGTTGATGTAATTAGACCACACCCCTTCTCATTACAGAGATGCACATCACCTAATATGCTTAATTGGTAGTAGGCTTTCAAGCCTATACAGCTTGGAGTAAGACAACATGCATAAAGAGGATGATGTGGTCAAAATACTCATTTGCCTAATAATTCTGCACTCCCTGTATATATACTGTATATATACACATCTTCTCATTGGTGGATCAGAGTCCCTAAGGGGCGTGAGATGCTTATACGCACCACATGCTATTGGTAATGTAGCAAGAGAAGACAACCCACTTTTTTTTTCTTTTCCTATTTGACATACAGTGGGCATGACATTGCTGTCATGCATGCTAATACTTACAATGCTAGTAAACAGTGAGCGTGACTCTCCTGCCAGCACGATATGAGCTGGGATATTAGGTACTTTTGTCATGTTATAATGTGATCCATTTAGTTTACACACAGCACATAAGCAGTTATTTTTGATAGGCATATTTAGACAAACGCTGTCATATGTAATATTCTTACGGATTGCCTCATCACTAACACTATGCAGGTACTCTCTACACTGATTCCCTTTATTAATCCCTTAACGACCAGCGTCGTACCCTGTGGCTTTGCTCTGCTGCAATCTCGATCAAAATTTCGAGGTTGCGCTATTTCTGCATGCCCCACGAACGGGGCACTGCAGAAATAGAAATATATTATGTGGCCCTCCCTGCATCGCACAGCCGTGGTGCCGATCGTTGGTGGGTGGGAGGTCCATCACTGGAAGGAGGCGGGAGGGAGTTGCATGGCAGTTGTGCGCGCCTATTAGAAAAAAAAAGACTGAAAGCGGCAGGGAGGGGAGAGGGGGGATCCTGGTTATCTTAGTTAGCGGTAAAAATAGGAGGGTGAGAAGTCGATCTGGGAGGGGGGTATTGTATTGAGGGGGGCAGCTACACTACAGAAAAAAGGCAATTTTTTTTTTTTAAATGCCTAATTTGCAACAATTTGGGTACTGGCAGACAGCTGGCAGTACCTAAGATGGTGGCAATTAGGTAGAGGCGGGAGGGTTAGAGAGCTGTTTTGGGGAGATCAGGGAGGTTGGGGGGGTTAGGGGGAAACCTACACTGCAGCAAATATATATATATTCTTAAATTGTAAAAAAAAAGGCTTTTATTTTCACACTAGCAGACTTTCTGCCAGTACTTAAGATATTGCTGACAATTGTAAGATGAGAGAGGGAATAGAGCTGTTTTAGGGGGGTCAGGGAGGGATCAGGGATGGGATGTGTCAGGTGGGAGGCTGATCTTTACACTAAAGCTAAAATTAACCCTAAAAGCTACCTAATTAACCAGTTCACTGCTGGGCATAATACAAGTGTGGTGTGCAGCGGCATTTAGCGGCCTTCTAATTACCCAAAAGCAATACCAAAGCCATATATGTCAGCTATTTCTGAACAAAGGGGATCTCAGAAAAGCATTTACAACCATTTGTGCCATGATTGCACAAACTGTTTGTGAAAAAGCTAACAATTTTTGTTTCTATTTGATCACATTTGGCAGTGAAATGGTGATGTGAACTATACAAAAATGGGCCTAGATCAATACTTTGGGTTGTATACTAAAAAATATATATATATTTTTTGATAGGTAAATATAAAAAAAAACTATATTTCTGTTTAAATGTAGTGATGGCAAAAATGCTAAAAATGCTCTGGTCTTTTGGGGTTTTTTGTCTAAAATGCCCAGTCCTTAAGGGGTTAATCATGTTTACACTTATAGATGTATTAGAACAACTGTTGATCATTGTTCCATATTGTTTTGTTTTATTATTGTTGCCATGTGGGTCACTATGAATACAGATTTTGGGTCACTTCTTGGGGGTGGGACTTTATGCTATTTAAGCTCATTTGTTTGTTCACTTTGGTCCGATGAAGGGGACGGTTTGATCCCCAAAACGTCACTTTGTACATGAAAACTTTGTTTGAAAAGGCCAGTGAGTGTGGATCCTTCTTTTTACACTTGAATACTGACGTTCCTGACACCCTGACGTTTTACCTTGAAGTGAGAGTGCAAATCCCCTTGAATTGCTATATATATATATATATATATATATATATACTGTATATACAGGGAGTGCAGAATTATTAGGCAAATTAGTATTTTGACCACATCATCCTCTTTATGCATGTTGTCTTACTCCAAGCTGTATAGGCTCGAAAGCCTACTACCAATTAAGCATATTAGGTGATGTGCATCTCTGTAATGAGAAGGGGTGTGGTCTAATGACATCAACACCCAATATCAGGTGTGCATAATTATTAGGCAACTTCCTTTCCTTTGGCAAAATGGGTCAAAAGAAGGACTTGACAGGCTCAGAAAAGTCAAAAATAGTGAGATATCTTGCAGAGGGATGCAGCACTCTTAAAATTGCAAAGCTTCTGAAGCGTGATCATCGAACAATCAAGCGTTTCATTCAAAATAGTCAACAGGGTCGCAAGAAGCGTGTGGAAAAACCAAGGCGCAAAATAACTTCCCATGAACTGAGAAAAGTCAAGCGCGCAGCTGCCAAGATGCCACTTGCCACCAGTTTGGCCATATTTCAGAGCTGCAACATCACTGGAGTGCCCAAAAGCACAAGGTGTGCAATACTCAGAGACATGGCCAAGGTAAGAAAGGCTGAAAGACGACCACCACTGAACAAGACACACAAGCTGAAACGTCAAGACTGGGCCAAGAAATATCTCAAGACTGATTTTTCTAAGGTTTTATGGACTGATGAAATGAGAGTGAGTCTTGATGGGCCAGATGGATGGGCCCGTGGCTGGATTGGTAAAGGGCAGAGAGCTCCAGTCCGACTCAGACGCCAGCAAGGTGGAGGTGGAGTACTGGTTTGTGCTGGTATCAGCAAAGATGAGCTTGTGGGGCCTTTTCGGGTTGAGGATGGAGTCAAGCTCAACTCCCAGTCCTACTGCCAGTTTCTGGAAGACACCTTCTTCAAGCAGTGGTACAGGAAGAAGTCTGCATCCTTCAAGAAAAACATGATTTTCATGCAGGACAATGCTCCATCACACGCGTCCAAGTACTCCACAGTGTGGCTGGCAAGAAAGGGTATAAAAGAAGAAAATCTAATGACATGGCCTCCTTGTTCACCTGATCTGAACCCCATTGAGAACCTGTGGTCCATCATCAAATGTGAGATTTACAAGGAGGGAAAACAGTACACCTCTCTGAACAGTGTCTGGGAGGCTGTGGTTGCTGCTGCACGCAATGTTGATGGTGAACAGATCAAAACACTGACAGAATCCATGGATGGCAGGCTTTTGAGTGTCCTTGCAAAGAAAGGTGGCTATATTGGTCACTGATTTGTTTTTGTTTTGTTTTTGAATGTCAGAAATGTATATTTGTGAATGTTGAGATGTTATATTGGTTTCACTGGTAAAAATAAATAATTGAAATGGCTATATATTTGTTTTTTGTTAAGTTGCCTAATAATTATGCACAATAATAGTCACCTGCACACACAGATATCCCCCTAAAATAGCTATAACTAAAAACAAACTAAAAACTACTTCCAAAACTATTCAGCTTTGATATTAATTAGTTTTTTTGGTTCATTGATAAAATTAATCCTCAAAAATACAACTTGCCTAATAATTCTGCACTCCCTGTATATATGTATAGTATAATATATTATATATATATATATATATATATATATATATATATATATATATATATATATATATATATATATATATATATTTGTTTATAGTTTCTTACAAAAGTGAGTACACCCCTCACATTTTTGTAAATATTTTATTATATCTTTTCATGTGACAACACTGAAGAAATTACACTTTGCTACAATGTAAAGTACTGAGTGTACAGCCTGTATAACAGTATAAATTTGCTGTCCCCTCAAAATAACTCAACACACAGCCATTAATGTCTAAACCCTAACTGGAAATGTCCAAATTAGGCCCAAAGTGTCAATATTTTGTGTGGCCCGCATTATTTTTCAGCACTGCCTTAACCCTCTTGGGCATGGAGTTCACCAGAGCTTCACCGGTTGCCACTGGAGTCCTCTTCCACTGCTTAGAGACCTTGTACTCCCCCACCTTCCGTTTGAGGATGCCCCACAGATGCTCAATAGGGTTTAGGTCTGGAGACATGCTTGGCCAGTCCATCACCTTTAACCTCAGCTTCTATAGCAAGGCAGTGGTCATCTTGGAGGTGTGTGTGGGGTCGTTATGTTGCAATACTGCTCTGCGGCCGTCTCCCACAATGAACTGTAGCTCCCCGGTGTTGGCAGCACTCATGCAGGTCCAGACCATGACACTCCCACCACCATGCTTGACTGTAGGCAAGACACACTTGTCTTTGTACTCCTCACCTGGTTGCCGCCACACACACTTGACGCCATCTGAACCAAATAAGTTATCTTGGTCTCATCGGACCACAGGACATGGTTCCAGTAATCTAAGTCTGCTTGTCTTCATCAAACTGTTTGCGGGCTTTCTTGTGCATCATCTTTAGAAGAGGCTTCCTTCTGGGATGACAGCCATGCAGACCAATTTGATGCAGTGTGCAGCCTATGATCTGAGCACTGACAGGCTGACCCCCCCCACACCCCTTCAACCTCTGCAGGAATGCTGGCAGCACTCATACGTCTATTTCCCAAAGACAACCTCTGAATATGACACTGAGCACGTGCACTCAACTTCTATGGTTGACCATGGCGAGGCCTGTTCTAAGTGGAACCTGTCCTGTGAAACCGCTGTATGGTCTTGCCCACCGTGCTGCAGCTCAGTTTCAGGGTCTTGGCAATCTTCTTATACGTTAGGACAGGCCATCTTTAAGTAGAGCAACAATTCTTTTTTTCAGATCCTCAGAAAATTGAGGTGCCAAGTTGAACTTCCAGTGACCAGTATGAGAGACAGTGTGAGAGCGATAACAACTCACCTGCTCCTCATTCACACCTGTGAGCTTGTAAAACTAACAAGTCACATGACACTGGGGAGGGAAAATGACATATCGGGCCCAATTTGGACATTTCCACCTAGGGATGTACTCACTTTTTTTGCCAACGGTCTAGACATGGCTGTGTGTTGAGTTATTTTGAGGAGACAGCAAATTTACACTGTTATACAGGCTGTACACTCACTATTTTACATTGTAGCAAATTCTCATTTCTTCTGTGTGTCACATGAAAAGATATAACAAAATATTTACAAAAATGTGAGGGGTCTACTCATTTTTGTGAGATACTATATATATATATATATATATATATATATATATATATATATATATATATATATATATATATATATATATATATATATATATATATATATATATTGTAACAAGAATCTTTTGCAACCATCTTGTACGAACACTAACTGCTGCAGAGCTGCACTGTTTTCAGCAGCTTTTCTATTGGCCTCCTGTGGCACAGAGGTAGACTGAATCAGTGCTTTAATAACTTCCTCCATGTTGCTTACGAATTATAAAACCCACAGACATAAAATGTGGCTGCCCGCATTCTCCACCATATGTAACAATAATCTTTGGCAACCACTGTCTTCTAGGGTTTAAATGCAATAGAGGACAATCCAGTTAAAGTTTTCAAAATAGCAAGGTGACTTTAACAGCAGCATACAGTTTGTTCACAGGTAAGGCAAAGAACAAGCTTCCAAAACAGCAAATCTCTGTCTGCATTGTCTGCAGCAACACAAATGTCCTTTACAGAATGTAACAGCAAACAAAAATCCAGCAAAACGTTTAGTACATATTTTTCACAACACATTGTATCAGGCCTCCTGCCTGACTGTAATCCACTTAGCTAGAGAAATGCTTCCCTTTTAAACCATAGGAGCAGCAATCATGAGCCACACCTGAGTTTAATTGACTTTAACAGCTGTAAGGTATTCACAACTAAAAAACACTAATCACTTCCCTGGGGTTTACTAGCAAAATGGTAAAGTGAAATGCATTAAACTTGGTCTAATGTAGACTTTATGTCACAATATATATATATATATATATATATATATATATATATATATATATATATATATATATATATATATATATATATATATATATATACAGGAAGTGCAGAATTATTAGGCAAATGAGTATTTTGACCACATCATCCTCTTTATGCATGTTGTCTTACTACAAGCTGTATAAGCTCGAAAGCCTACTACCAATTAAGCATATTAGGTGATGTGCATCTCTGTAATGAGAAGGGGTGTGGTCTAATGACATCAACACCCTATATCAGGTGTGCATAATTATTAGGCAACTTCCTTTCCTTAGGCAAAATGGGTCAAAAGAAGGACTTGACAGGCTCAGAAAAGTCAAAAATAGTGAGATATCTTGCAGAGAGATGCAGCACTCTTAAAATTGCAAAGCTTCTGAAGCGTGATCATCGAACAATCAAGCGTTTCATTCAAAATAGTCAACAGGGTCGCAAGAAGCGTGTGGAAAAACCAAGGCGCAAAATAACTGCCCATGAACTGATAAAAGTCAAGCGTGCAGCTGCCAAGATGCCACTTGCCACCAGTTTGGCCATATTTCAGAGCTGCAACATCACTGGAGTGCCCAAAAGCACAAGGTGTGCAATACTCAGAGACATGGCCAAGGTAAGAAAGGCTGAAAGACGACCACCACTGAACAAGACACACAAGCTGAAACGTCAAGACTGGGCCAAGAAATATCTCAAGACTGATTTTTCTAAGGTTTTATGGACTGATGAAATGAGAGTGAGTCTTGATGGGCCAGATGGATGGGCCCGTGGCTGGATTGGTAAAGGGCAGAGAGCTCCAGTCCGACTCAGACGCCAGCAAGGTGGAGGTGGAGTACTGGTTTGTGCTGGTATCATCAAAGATGAGCTTGTGGGGCCTTTTCGGGTTGAGGATGGAGTCAAGCTCAACTCCCAGTCCTACTGCCAGTTTCTGGAAGACACCTTCTTCAAGCAGTGGTACAGGAAGAAGTCTGCATCCTTCAAGAAAAACATGATTTTCATGCAGGACAATGCTCCATCACACGCGTCCAAGTACTCCACAGCGTGGCTGGCAAGAAAGGGTATAAAAGAAGAAAATCTAATGACATGGCCTCCTTGTTCACCTGATCTGAACCCCATTGAGAACCTGTGGTCCATCATCAAATGTGAGATTTACAAGGAGGGAAAACAGTACACCTCTCTGAACAGTGTCTGGGAGGCTGTGGTTGCTGCTGCACGCAATGTTGATGGTGAACAGATCAAAACACTGACAGAATCCATGGATGGCAGGCTTTTGAGTGTCCTTGCAAAGAAAGGTGGCTATATTGGTCACTGATTTGTTTTTGTTTTGTTTTTGAATGTCAGAAATGTATATTTGTGAATGTTGAGATGTTATATTGGTTTCACTGGTAAAAATAAATAATTGAAATGGGTATATATTTGTTTTTTGTTAAGTTACCTAATAATTATGCACAGTAATAGTCACCTGCACACACAGATATCCCCCTAAAATAGCTATAACTAAAAACTACTTCCAAAACTATTCAGCTTTGATATTAATGAGTTTTTTGGGTTCATTGAGAACATGGTTGTTGTTCAATAATAAAATTAATCCTCAAAAATACAACTTGCCTAATAATTCTGCACTCCCTATATATATATATATATATATATATATATATATATATATATATATATATATATTTATATATATATATATATATATATATATATATATATATATATATATATATATATATATATATATATATATATATATTTATATATATATATATATATATATATATATATATATATATATATATATATATATATATATATATATATAAATGTACATCTGTAGACATGTATATGTAGGTATCTCAATTTTAATGTCCATCGGCGGCTTTTTTTTTTTTTTAAACACCCTAGATCTCATATCTTTGATCCCTTATAATTTTTTTGTGCAATATTTTTTATAAATAATTTTTAGTAGACAGTCGGCTAGATTTAGAGCTTTTTACCGCCCGCTGGTATTTAGAGTCAGCCAGGAAAGGGTCTACCGCTCACTTCCTTTCCGCGACTCCAGGCTACCGCAGATCCCCTTACGTCAATTGCGTATCCTATCTTTTCAATGGGATTTGCCTAACGCTGGTATTTGGAGTCTTGGAAGAACTGAGCGGTAGAGCCTCTACTGACAAGACTCCTACCGCCAAAAAAAGTCAGTAGTTAAGAGCTTTATGGGCTAATGCCGGAATATAAAGCTCCTAACTACTGTGCTACAAATTACACTAACACCCATAAACTACCTATGTACCCCTAAACCGAGCCACCCCCACATTGCCAACCCTTTAATCAAAATTTTTAACCCTTATCTGCCGACCGGACACCGCCGCCACCTACATTATAGCTATGAACCCCTAATCTGCTGCCCCTAACATCGCCAACACCTATATTATATCTATTACCCCCTAATCTACCCCCCCCAACATCACCGCTACCTTACCTACACTTATTAACCCCTAATCTGCCGACCGGACCTTGCCGCCACTATAATAAATGTATTAACCCCTAAACCGCCGCACTCCCGTCTCGCAAACACTATAATAAATTTTATTAACCCCTAATCTGCCCTCCCTAACATCGCCGCCACCTACCTACAATTATTAACCCCTAATCTCCCGCCCGCAATGTCGCCGCTACTATAATAAAGTTATTAACCCCTAAACCTAAGTCTAACCCTTACCCTAACACCCCCCTAACTTAAATAAAATTTAAATTAAACAAAATAATATTCCTATAATTAAATAAATTATTCCTATTTAAAACTAAATATTTACTTATAAAATAAACCCTAATATAGCTACAATATAACTAATAATTACATTGTAGCTATTTCAGGATTTATATTTATTTTACAGGCAACTTTGTATTTATTTTAACTAGGTACAATAGCTATTAAATAATTAATAACTATTTAATAGCTACCTAGTTAACATAAGTACAAAATTACACCTAACCACACCTAACTCTACACTATCATTAAATTAATTAAATAAATTAACTACAATTAGCTAAACAAAAATACAATTAAATAAACTAATCTATAATACAAAAAAAACAAACACTAAATAACAAAAAATAAAAAATTTTTACAAGAAGTTTAAACTAATTACACCTAATCTAAGCCCCCTAATAAAATAAAAAATCCCCCCAAAATAAAAAAATGCCCTACAAAAGTAATCAGCTCTTTTACCAGCCCTTAAAAGGGCTTTTTGCGGGGCATTGCCCCAAAGTAATCAGCTCTTTTACCTGTAAAAAAAAAATACAACCCCCCCAACATTAAAACCCACCACCCACATACCCCTACTCTAACCCACCCAAACTCCCCTTAAAAAACCTAACGCTAACCCTCTGAAGATCTCCCTACCTTGAGTCGTCTTCACCCAACCAGGCCGAAATCTTCATCCAAGGTGGCGTCTACAATCTTCATCCATCCGGAGCGGAGCCATCTTCAAAGGAGCCGACACGGAGCCATCCTCTTCAACCGACGACTGAACGACGAATGAAGGTTCTTTTAAGAGACATCATCCAAGATGGTGTCCCTTCAATTCCAATTGGCTGATAGGATTCTATCAGCCAATCGGAATTAAGGTATGAAAAATCTGATTGGCTGATTGGATTTGATCCAATCAGCCAATCGTATTGAGCTTGCATTCTATTGGCTGTTCCAATCAGCCAATCGGATTGAATGATTGCATCAGCCAATCGGATTGAACTTCAATCTGATTGGCTGATTGGATCAGCCAATCAGATTTTTCATACCTTAATTCCAAATAGGCTGATAGAATCCTATCAGCCAATCGGAATTGAAGGGACACCATCTTGGATGATGTCCCATAAAGGAACCTTCATTCGTCATTCAGTCATCGGTTGAAGAGGATCTCTCCGCGTTGGCTCCTTTGAAGATGGCTCCGCTCCGGATGGATGAAGATTGAAGATGCCGCCTGGATGAAGACTTCTACCGGATGAAAGACCTTCTCTGCGCACCTTGGTTGAAGATTTCGGCCCGGTTGGGTGAAGACGACTCAAGGTAGGGAGATCTTCAGGGGGTTAGTGTTAGGTTTTTTTTAAGGGGGTTTGGGTGGGTTAGAGTAGGGGTATGTGGGTGGTAAGTTTTAATGTTGGGGGGGTTGTATTTTTTTACAGGTAAAAGAGCTGATTACTTAGGGGCAATGCCCCGCAAAAAGCCCTTTTAAGGGCTGGTAAAAGAGCTGATTAATTTTGTAATTTAGAATAAGGCAGGGCATTTTTTTATTTTGGGGGGATTTTTTATTTTATTAGGGGGCTTAGATTAGGTGTAATTAGTTTAAACTTCTTATAATTTGTTTTTATTTTTTGTAATTTAGTGTTTGTTTGTTTTTTGTATTATAGATCAGTTTATTTAATTGTATTTTAGTTTAGCTAATTGTAATTAATTTATTTAATTAATTTAATGATAGTGTAGTGTTAGGTGTATTTGTAACTTAGGTTAGGATTTATTTCACAGGTAATTTTGTACTTATTTTAACTAGGTAGCTATTAAATAGTTATTAACTATTTAATAGCTATTGTACCTAGTTAAAATAAATACAAAGTTGCCTGTAAAATAATTATATATCCTAAAATAGCTACAATGTAATTATTAGTTATATTGTAGCTATATTGGGGTTTATTTTATAGGTAAGTATTTAGTTTTAAATAGGAATACTTTATTTAATTATAGGAATATTATTTCGTTTAATTTAAATTTTATTTAAGTTAGGGGGGTTAAGGTTAGGGTTAGACTTAGGTTTAGGGGTCAATAACTTTATTATAGTAGCGGTGAGGTCCAGTCGGCAGATTAGGGGTTAATAATATAATGCAGGTGTCAGCGATAGCGGGGGCGGCAGATTAGGTGTTAATAAGTGTAAGGTTAGGGGTGTTTAGACTCGGGGTTCATGTTAGGTTGTTAGGTGCAGACTTAGAGAGTGTTTCCCCATAGGAAACAATGGGGCTGCGCTAGGAGCTGAATGCTGCTTTTTTGCAGGTGTTTTTTTCCAGCCAGCTCAGCCCCATTGTATCCTATGGGGATATCGTGCATGAGCATGTTTTTCCAGCTTACCTCTACCGTAGGCAACGCTGGTATTGAGAGTTGAAGGGAAGGTAAATTATGCTCAACGCTCCCTTTTCTGAGCCTAACGCAGCCACTCAGACAACTCTAAATACCAATACCAGCGTTGTCTTAAGGGTGCGCTGGAAAAAAAAAGCAGCGTTAGCTACGCGGGTCTTTACCGACAAAACTCTAAATCTAGGCGAGTGTTAATATGAGTAACTGTACTTTTTATTGTATTTTTTAAGTGTTTTGCACAACTTTTTAATTTTGCAAAACATTTAACCACAGCTCTGAGATTGCGGTAACAATTCTGGCACAAATCAAGATTGCCCTAGAGAAATCACGTTTTTTGCTCCACTTATAATAACAGCGCAATTGAAACGCTCGTGAAAAAAATCACAAAATCGTTTGTAATCTAGCCCAATATGAAACCCTTTTTTTTTTTCTTTCATGATTCAGATAGTGCAGCAATTTTAAGCAGCTTTCTAATTTACTCAAGTTTTTATTGTTCCCTTGCTATCTTTATTTGAAAATCAAGAATGTAAGCTTATAAGCCGGACCATTTTTGGGTTCAGCATCCTGGATAGCGCTTTCTGATTGGTGGCTACATTTTCAGTGCCAACACCCAACATCCCCTTACTTTAGCCCTTATAACTGCTCAGTGTAGTTTTTTTTTTCTGTCCACTTTATTTGGGGGGCAATTGGGGCACATTTTTTTTAATTAACCAGAGGTCTGAACTCTGGTTAACTGAGCCTAGTGCAAAGTGCTCCCGAAAGCTTTCGGGAGTATTAACCAGCCACTTGTAATGGCTGGTTATGTAATGTGCACCCATAAACAGGCAGATTTGCCCCTTCACATTAAACTAGTGCTAAACTTGTAATGTAGCCCCAAATACAGAATTTACAGCTAATTAGGGAAATAATTTTTTAAAACATTATATTGTTCTAATTAGTGTTCAAAATTAATTTAAAAAACACAAAAAAAGGGTACTCTGACAAAATGCCGACGGACATTTGGCCGACAACATTCTGTCCGACGGACATTTGGCTGAAGCATGTTCAGAGTTCGGCTGAGGGCAGATACGCTCCAGAGTGCTCTGTTCTAATCAGATCCTCGGGCGCCGCAACCACCTCTGGGAATCTAACCATGGGTCCCAGCCTGCATGTCTTGTAATTCTCTGTCTGGGAAATTATCTATCAAATCTATCTATTTATCTATCTATCAAATCTATCTATCAAATGTATCAAACTATTGAATCTATTTATTTATCTATCTAATCTATCCATCTATTGAATCTATCTCATGGCCAGACTGTTATCTGAAAGCCCCTTGTCAGTGACAGCCACTCTTCAGCCGCTTGACTATTATCCGTAGGCCAAATGTCCATCGGCTAACAGTCCAGCCATGAAAAAAAGACAAAAATGAAGTAGTATTGGAAGGAGAAAATATGTCATCATTAAGTTAAGATTTTTGTAGTCAATACTATAAAAAATGAGAAATCCCTTGTATTTATAAAATTATTGTTAATTATTGAATATGCTTCCTAGATAAAATAAAAATGTCATATCACTAGTAGCACAAACATTACTGGGTGGTTTCTGGAGGGAGGGGAGATACAAATAAAAACAAGAATATCTAGTACATAATCATATCTATATTTATTTACAGTTTTCTAACTGCCATGGAACATTGACCATATGATATGTACAGGTTCATTTGAAAGAAGAGTTTCTATCAAATGAGCAGCTTTATTGGGCAGAAAAATACTCAGTGCTGGACTCCTCTTCCTCCTCACTTGGTGTCCCTTGTTCCATGCTAGTGACACTGTCTTTCTTCTGACCCTTCCGCTTGAAGTGCTGACACCTTCAAATAAAGGTTTTATTTTATTAGTACTAAATCACTTACAGGCTGTGACTTACATTATGACGTTACTTTGTTACTTAATCTACTTGAGTAAGTGTGATATGTTTTATTTAAGATTAGTTGAGGCTTTTTATACAAAACCTACCTGCTAAAGCTTTTACGGTGACAAGTAACCTCAGTCTCAGGTCTTTATATGTGCATAAAAATGTCACATTGTGCATTTTACTGGATAGTTTGAGTATTATACATCACTGCTGATGATACATATATATATGTGTGTGTGTGTGTATATATATATATATATATATATATATATATATATATATATATATATATATATATATACATACATACATACATACATACATAAAGTACGTACTGTATGTCACTGATTACCCTATGACACTAATAGGTTTGTACACTAAATATAGACCATTTTGAGTTAAACTTAGTGTTATATTTGCAATTTGGACTTATTGATAATGATAAATAATAAATTAGATTTCAGTACTTACGTAAAATACACGCCAGATATGAATCCTATCACAATTAGAAGAATAATCACACCAACAACAAGCAGAATGTAGAGTACGCCATGCCTCTTCAAGAACTTGTAAACTGGGACGATAGATGTTAGAAAATCATCCACATCTTCAGAAAAAGTTGGTGTTGTCACTTCAGCTGGCAGCTCGTCCGTGCTAGATTTAGTGACATCTTCTACCGCCTCACCTGTAGACAAAACACAGACTGTTAGGTAAACTCCCCTTATAAGTTACATAGTGTCACCCTTTTATGGAATGGTATTGGGGCTCTTAACAATTTAATAAGCTTTCTATTCTTATTTTACTAAAACGTTATTTATGAATAGCTGTATACTGTATGGTACATGTATACTCTTGTCATTGGCTTATTAGCTTAGGATATATATAATATTTCCATGGGTTTATCACTTTCAATTAAACAAGAGTAAGAGAAATCTATAGCACAGGTTTCTCCCATATTTATTATATTCTTATGAATGCTGCTCTGATGCAGAGTTTGTTTTTTATTTTTCCTAAAATCACAAGGTAAACTTCATTAGCTACAGAAAGAAGCTTCATTTGGAACAGGGAAGTGTCTAACACTCTCCTTTTACTAAATTTAGGCCTCAAAGTTCAAAAATATTTGTCTTTAAAAAATGGCAGAAACCCCAAACCTAACTGTGCTTGTAGCTAGTTATTTATTACATGGCCCCCAAGTGATATTTCAGCTTACCTGATGTGAGGATCACACAAAGTAGGAAAAAAGCAAAACCAATTACAATTGCCATTGTAATTCTCATGCTAGCAATGTCTGCAAGATGAACACAGTAAGCTCACTCACGAATCACAACCTCTTTAACCAACAGGTCCAGAGAAAATGCAGGTTTGTGTGTAAAGTGCTATTTACATAGAAGCTCTGCAGTCACAATGTGATGTAATCATTATGATGTCATAGTAGGTTTGTCAGGCTGCAGAAAGTCATCTGTGATTCCATTTTGCTCCATTTTGATAAAAAAAAAAACACAACATAAGAAATAATAACATCAATTTGTATTTAAGCAAAACAAATAAACAATTGAAAGCTATAAGACAAAAGAATAATGAAGGTTTTTTACAGTTATTTTCACAGATACAACTAATTAATTCAATATTGATTCATTTCAATTTCAACTCTCAAAACTATATATTTTGTTTAGTAAACAACCTAAGGTATTAATCTAGGCCCTATTATTCTAGGCTCACCATTTCGAGAAAAAAAAAATCTAACTTTTTCACAAACTTTGGATTTTCTCACTGAAATTATTTGTATACACCTTGTGCAGTCATAAGACAAAGGTTGTAAAATCTAATCTTGGATTTGTTCAGAAATAGCAGACATGCAAGATTTTGTTATTACTTTTTTGATAATTAGAAGGCTGCTAACTGCAGATGTACACCACACTTCTTATATTTCCCACAAGTGAAAGGGTTAATTAGTTAGCTAGCAAGGGTAGGTAGTGTAGGTATTACCCTCTCACCTGGCACCTCTCAATAAACGGATCCCTTTTTTTAATTTGCATTTTATTGATCCCTTCTCAATCCTACTTCCCTGATCCCTCCCAAATGGCTCTCTAACATCCCCCTCTCACTAGTAACAGACATATTTGGTACTGGCAGCTGTCTGTCAGTACCCATTTTATAGTAATTGTATTATTATTTTTTAAATGATTTATTAATAAAACTGTTGTCTGTAGTGTATGGAACCCCCCTCCAAAAGATCATTCATAGTGAATCCCCTCCTGCCTGTCATAGCCCATTTCTTAAGTGTAGGGATCCCTCCCGAAAAAATGTTTCTGTAGCATAGGGAATCCTTCCTCCCATCCACCTCCTCACCCCTGCCCGATGAACCGCCTATCCACTTCCCTTCTTCTCACGGCATCACTGCAAGCCAATACAGATAGTGACACAGAGTGTCACTGTCTGTATAAACAATCTGCCTTCATATATCAATGGAAGAATGATCAGTTCTTCTTTACTATATGAAGGCAGATGCCTTCGGCCCCTGGCTGCATTCTCCACTTTCACAGCTAGCAGCGGGGACCACAGCATGAGCCAGAATGTTGGACGTAGGTACTACATCAACACAGGGCGCTGGGTAAAGCACTGTGTCACATGGTACCTATGTCCATATGGCTTAAGGGTTTAATCTGATCAGGATTTCTATACTCTGACTGGTAAAAAAAAAGCCTGTTACCCGGCTCATATATTACAAGACCTTTCTATCCTGGTGTGCTGCTAAGGGAAACCTGGTTTTAAGGGTCCTTTATTTGAACCTTCCAGACATGCAGCTGCTATCTTGAAAGGCTCTATTCTTCTTGGCCATTTATTCATCCAGGATACTGAGTTTTCATGATTTTTTTGGGACCCTATTTAACTGATTTTCCATCAGGATAAGGCTGATCTAAGAACCAGCTATGCCTTTCTTCCTAAGGTAGTCTCTTCGGATAATATTAATCAGGGAATTGTGGTTCCATCTTTATTCCCAGTTCCCAAGAACTAACTTACACAACCAAGATTTTGCAAGAGCATTTACATTTTACATTGAGGCAACAAAGTATTTCAGAAATTCATTTTCCTTGTTTATTTTTCCGGACCTCACAAGGGTCAGACAGTTTTACCAGTTACATTAGCCACTTAAACAAATATATTTGGTTGCAGGGAAGGCTCCCCCCAAGCACATTACTGCTCATTACACTAGGGTTGTTGCTACTTCTTGGGCCTTTAGGAAAGAGGCTTCCATTGACCACATTTGTAAAGCGGCTACTTGGTCTTCCTTAAATAATTTTACTACATTTTACCACGTTAAAGTGTATCCAGAGGCAGCTTTTAACATTTTGTGGGCCGCTGTGCCTGTTCAGTAACATATCTGTCTTTTTTCCTGAAGTATTTCATGGTGGTTTCATGGAGTTTACTGCTTACTAATGTTTCTATAGGATCCCACATGTGATGGCTCGTCGACTCTCATCATCTTATAAAAGAAAACAAAAAGTATGTTTACCTGATAAATTAATTTATTTCATGTTGGTGAGAGTCCACAAAACCTTGATCTGGCGTGTTGGGTGTTTTGCCTTCTTTTAGAGGACTGGAGTTTAATCCCACATGTGATCACTAGGAGACATTTGCCGCTTCCTCACACTTCTTGCCCCACTGATAAATTGTAAGCAAGATCTAAACACTGAGGGAGATGCCACAAAGAAGTGCTTGACATCTGAAACTTTTATGCAGCAAAACTCCATATACACTGTTACCAATGCACCAGAGGATTCTATGTAAGATATGCAAATTAGGGGCGAGATTACATATACGGCGCAAGCTTCGGCGCAAGTGCTGCAACCCGCGCCCCCGTAATTTCACCTCGTACATCGGGGTATCCAATAAACCCCGCCGGCAGTTCATAAAGTGTCGTAAGTCGGATAAACTAGCGATGTCCAGAAATGAGCGTAAATACTAATTTCTGGAGCCTAAGAAAAATAAAAAAATATTTAAAATATCCCGTAAAAGTCTAACCAGACTCCCAAAAATAATCCTGACACATAAAACCCCTATATCCGCCATCAAACCCACATCGGAACTAATAAAAGTATTAAACCCTAAACTGACAACCCCCCCACAATGCAATATGCCTAATTAAACTAATAACCCCTATATCCGCCATCAAACCCACACCACAAGTAATAACTAAAGCATTAACCCCTATATCCGCCAACCCCAACATCGCAAACTACCTAATAAAACTATTAACCCCTAATCTGCCATTAACCCACAACGCAATAAACCTATTAAATTATTAACCCCTAACCCGCCAAACCCACACAATGCAATGCTAATAAATATATTAACCCCTAAACCGCCAAAGCCCAAAGCACAAATAATTAAATTACTAAGCCCCCTAACCTAACACCCCCTAAATTAACCCAAATTACCTACAATAAAAATACTAAAACTACTAACTATTAAAATAAAAAAACTAATTTTACTTTTAAAATAAAAAAATCTAAGTTTAAGCTACAGCTGCAGAAAATAAAAAAAATCTAATATTACAGAAAATAATAAACACATTATCAAAAATAAAAAAATTAAACCTAATCCCTATGAAAATTAAAAAGCCCCCCAAAATAACCCCCCCCCCCTAATCTAATGCTAAACTACCAATAGCCCTTAAAATGGCTTTTTGTAGGGCATTGCCCTAAGTTAAACAGCTCTTTTACATTAAAAATAAACAATGCCCCCCCCAACAGTAAAACCCCCCACCCACCAAATCCCCCAAAATTAAAAAACCTAACACTAAAAAACCTAAACTACCCATTGCCCTGAAAAGGGCATTTGTATGGGCATTGCCCTTAAAAGGGCATTTTGATCTTTTAAGAAGTGCCCATCCCTAATCTAAATAAAATAAAATTTAAACAAAAAATCCTAAAGTCTAACCTCCAGGTTTGTACTCACGGTTTCTGAAGTCCGGCGGAGGAGGTCCTGTTCCAGGCAGTGAAGACTTCTTCCAATTCTTCCAAGCGGTGACCTCTTCTTTCTTCTTCCAGGAACAATCAGGCGTGGAGCGGAGGGCAGAGTTTAATACCAATGACCGCGGAGCTGAAGACCGGCAACCCTGGACCTGAAGACAGGCGACCGCCGAGCCATGGAGCGTGGAGGATCCTCTTTATATAATTTCCTCCGTACACTGAATAGTGAATTCAAGGTACACGATTAAAGATGGCGATTAAAGAGAGCTACTGAAATCCTATTGGCTGTTCAAATCAGGCAATAGGATGAGAGCTACTGAAATTCTATTGGCTATTCAAATCAGATTTGAACAGCCAATAGGATTTCAGTAGCTCTCATCCTATTGGCCGATTTGAATTTGAAGAATCAAATCAGCCAATAGGATTTCAAGGGACACCATGTTTAATTGTGTACCTTGAATTCACTATTCAGTGTACGGTGGAGATCGTACTAAGAGGATCCTCCACGCTCCATGGCTCCGGGTTCACCAATTTCAGGGTCGCCGGTTTTCAGTTTCAGGGTTGCCGGTCTTCAGTTCCAGGGTCGCCGGTCTTCAACTCCGCGGTCATCGGTCTTCAGTTCTGCCCTCCGCTCTGCGCCAGATTGTTCCTGGAAGAAGAAAGAAGAGGTCGCTACTAAGAAGACTTCACCGCCTAGAACAGGACCTTCTCCGCCGGACTTCAGAAACCGTGAGTACAAACCTGGGGGTTAGACTTTAGGATTTTTTGTTTACATTTTATTTCATTTAGATTAGGTATGGGCACTTCTTAAAAGATCAAAATGCCCTTTTGAGGGCAATGTCCATACAAATGCCCTTTTCAAGGCAATGGGTAGTTTAGGGGTTTTTATTTTGGGGGGTTTGGTGGGTAGAGGTTTTTACTGTTGGGGGGATTTTGTTTATTTTTAATGTAAAATAGCTGTTTAACTTAAGACAATGCCCTACAAAAAACCCTTTTAAGGGCTATTGGTAGTTCAACATTAGATTATGGGGTGTTTTTATTTTGGGGGGTATTTTCATAGGGATTAGGTTTATTTTTTTAATTTTTGATAATTTGTTTATTATTTTCTGTAATATTAGATTAATTTAAATTTACCGTAGTTTTTTTTTTTTTAGAGCTTTAATGAATAAGACAAAATACAGTTTTTTATGTTTAAAGTAATGTTAGGTTGTTTTGTTTTTTTAATAGTTAGTAACTTTAGTATTTTTTTTAATGTAGGTTAATTTAGGGGGTGTTAGGTTAGGGGGTTTATTAATTTATTTATTTGTGTTGTGGGCTTTGGCGGTTTAGGGTTTAATAGATGTATTAGCATTGCATTGTGTGGGTATGGTGGGTTAGGGGTTAATATACTTTATTAGTTATTGCGGTGGGGGATTGCAGTGACAGGTAGATAGATATTGCGCATGCATTAGGTGTTAATTTTATATTTTGAGGCAGTTACGGGAGTTACAGTGCTCCCATACTCAGCGCAAGGCTTGCTTCGGCTGCCTTTGTGTGGCGAGGGGAAAATGGAGTAAAAATTCTCCATTTTCACCACGTAAGTCCTTGCGCTGAATATTGGATACCGATTTGCGACGTGGTCGCATGTTAGCTTATGGGAGTAAAAATTGCAGCCGACGGGTGCAGCGGCTTTTGCGGGCGACGCCGCATATGTAATGAAGCCTTAGATATGCAACATCTCAGGCCTTTTGCTTCTGATACTGTGTTTTAAAACAGCAGTTCCCTAAGGTATAAATATATTCCCATTTGTAGACATGTATATGTGCAGTATGTATCTATCTTAAAGCCTAGGATCTCATATCTATGAGACCTTATAACTTTTTTGTGCAATATTTTTTTAGCAATAACTTTTATTAGACAATGTTAATATTAGTGTAACTGTACTTTGTAATGTATTTTTGAAGTTTTGTACAACTTTTTCATTTTGCGGTAACAATTCTCGCGCAAATCATGATTGCCCTAAATAAATCACTATTTTGCTCCACTTGTAATAACAACGCAATTGAAAAGAGGCACAAACTTGCAAAATTGTTTGTAATCTAGTCCTATATGTCTTACATAACCTTGTTGTTGTTCAACATCCATGCTATGGATTTCATACATTTAAAGGGATATGAAACCTATTTTTTTTCCTTCATTATTCAGATAGAGTAGCAATTCTAAGCAGCTTTATAATGTACTACTTTTATCAAGTTTAATTTGTTCTATTGGTATCTTTATTTGAAAAGCAGGAATGTAAGCTTAGAAACCAAACCATTTTTTAATTCAGAACCTTGCATAGCGCTTGCTGATTGGTGGCTAAATTTGCAGTGCCTTTTTTTTTCTAACACCCCACATCCCCTCACTTTAGCCCTTATAACTGCTTAGTGCAGTTTTTTTTTAACTGTCCAATTTATTTGGGGGAAATAGGGGCACATTTTTTTTTTATTAACCAGAGGTCTGACCTCTGGTTAACTGCGCCTAGTGCAAAGTGCTCCCGCAAGCTCTCAGGAGTATTAAGCAGCCACTTGTAATGGCTGGCTATTTAACATGCGCCCATAAACGGGCAGATTTGCCACTGCACATTAAAATAGTGCTCCACTTGTAATGTAGCCCCAAATACAGTATTTACAGATAATTTGGGAATCAGTTTTTTACCACATGATGTTGTTCTAACTAGTGTTCAAAATGAATTAAAAAAACTAAGACACAAAATGAAAAAGTAGTATTATTGGAAGGAAAAAATATGTGAGAAGTAAGTTGAGACTTTAGTAGTCAATATTATAAAAAAATTAGAAATTCTTTGTATTTATGAAATCATTGTAAATTATTGAAGATGCTTCATTAATAAAATAAAAATGTCTCCACAATGCTAATCATATCACTGGTTTACAAAAATCACTGGGTGGTTTCTGGAGGGAGGGGAGATACAAATAAAAACAAGAATATCTAGTACATAATCATATCTATATTTATTTACAGTTTTCTAACTGCCATGGTACATTGACCATATGATATGTACAGGTTCATTTGAAACAGGAGTTACTCCTCTATCAATTAAGCAGCTTTATTGGGCAGAAAAATATTCAGTGCTGGACTCCTCTTCCTCCTCACTTGATGTCCCTTCTTCCATGCTGGTGACACTGTCTTTCTTCCGACCCTTCCGCTTGAAGTGCTGACACCTTCAAATAAAGGTTTTATTTTATTAGTACTAAATCACTTACAGGCTGTGACTTATGACGTTACTTTGTTGCTTACTCTACTTGAGTAAGTGTGATATGTTTTATTTAAGATTAGTTGAGGCTTTTTATATGAAACCTACCTGCTAAAGCTTTTACGGTGACAAGTAACCTCAGTCTCAGGTCTTTATATGTGCATAAAAATATATGGCTATTTTGACACTCATATTTTTTAATACAATATGAGAATGGGAATGATAATTTCCACATTTGCATCCATACAGTAACAAACAAATATCATATGGCTAACAAATATCTGTATTGCAACCAACCACATATTGTTAGGTAATTACTAAAAACTGCTTGTGTATAGTCAATGTCTTAGTTGATATAATTTTATAAAAATATATTTTTCAGCTTGTCCATACGTATTTTTTATATTTTTTAGTTTGTTGATACATAGTAGGAAAGCTTGTGTCTTTCAAAGCTGCAACTATGAACTTAACACCAATATTTTGAATAGATGTTTTACATAGATGTATACACAAGTACTTCTGTTATGATCCAGGGTAACAAATCGATTAGCAGATTTCCCGTATTATGTATCTGATACAAGTATAGAATAATATCTACTATATAATTACATTGTTTGAATCATCGAAGACTGGGTCTCCCCCCTTTGGGAGTGAAATGATATGGCTGTTTTGACACTAGTATCTTTTAATATAATATGAGAATGGGAATGATAATATCCACATTTGCATCCCTACAGTAACAAACAAATATCATACGGCTAACAAATATCTGTATTGCAACCAACCACATATTGTTAGGTAATTACTAAAAACGGCTTGTGTATAGTCAATGTCTTAGTTGATAAGTCACCACAACAGCCCCCTATATATATAATTTTATAAAAATATATTTTTCAGCTTGTCCTTACGTATTTTTTATATTTTTTAGTTTGTTGATACATAGATGGAAAGCTTGTGTCTTTCAAATCTGCAACTATGAACTTAACAATCTGAATTAAATTAAAGGTTACAAGATCTTAGCATAGAGATGGGGAATTACTTCACAAATGTATATGGATAACGATGTAGCTTACCATATATCTGTACCCCCGGATCACTAAACTAACCTAACTATGTTAGCCTCAAATAACAATTACATATTACATCTCATATATGTAAGAACACAATCTAATTATACGATCAAAGTCTTCAGCTTTTGTGCTTCAATGCTAATAAATTATCTGGCCCAATATAATATGTATCTAAGGTGGAAAGAATATGTCACTTATTTATTTAAGCATGTTTGCTATGTTTTCCATATGTCACAAAATTAGGATCCTCATTATACATGTAAACACACGTCACTACAGGAATACCAATCCTGTAGCAATACTCTGTGATAGGCTGGAGTCAAGGGAGGTGTGTTCACACCCCCCCGTTTTTGATTGGCCATGACTTGAATATAAGGCACAGGGCTGACCCGGCTCAGGTTAGCCTTTGATAAAGCCATAGTCGGCGAAATGCACATCAGGCATTTCCTTGAGCTGGTGACCATTATATTAGTACTATAAGATGTTGAAATATATATTGGTTATTTAACTTTATTGAACTCTAAGTTAGCTTATCTGTTATAGACTATCTACTAAGAAATAGCGTTTATGTTAAACAGTATTTTGTGGCGTGAATTACTCTCGCAAATCTATTTAATAGCTTGGCGCTTTTCTTTGTAGCGGATACTTGACTACACCTTAAACTGCAATTTCCATCATTATCTATATTCTATGTCAACTGCTGCTTACCCCTGCGTTGCACCCTTAATAACGACTCTTTTGATAAGATAATTATTTATATGATATACTATCTACTACAGTGCTTCTGTTATTAATTTTTATACTTTATTGCTGCGCTCCTATTATTATTAATATCCCTTATTTAGAAGGACTGTGCGATTTTTATCTCACTTAATAGTAATTTGTTTCAGTGCTTTCAATGACAGTGCATTTACCTGCAGTCCCTTATTTGTAGCCATCCCATCCACCTTATAAGTTATACTAATTGTGCATTCTCATTATTTACTTACTGAGATTGGTTGCCAGCTCATAAGCTCTTTAAATCCAAGTTTTAATACACCACACACAAATATTTCTATCAACTTATTTTTTATGTATATTTAATAAAAGTTATATTTTATATCTAGCTGGGTCCTCGCTGCCTCTACATGCATGGGCATGTTAATAATTGATACCACTTTTTCTTTGGTGCTCCACTCTGTTGTCCATCTTTTCTTTAACTCTTTTTGTACTAACACATTGTGCATTGTACTGAATAGTTTGAGTATTATACATCACTGCTGAGAATACATATATACACTGTATGTGTGTGTGTATGTATATATATATATATATATATATATATATATATATATATACGTATGTCACTGATTACCCTATGACACTAATAGGTTTGTACACTAAATATAGACCATGTTGAGTTAAACTTAGCGTTATATTTACAATTTGGACTTATTGATAATGATAAATAATAAATTAGATTTCAGTACTTACGTAAAATACACGCCAGATATGAATCCTATCACAATTAGAAGAATAATCACACCAACAACAAGTAGAACGTAGAGTACGCCATGTCTCTTCAAGAACTTGTAAACTGGGATGATAGATGTTAGAAAATCATCCACATCTTCAGAATAAGTTGGTGTTGTCACTTCGGCTGGCAGCTCGTCCCTGCTAGATTTAGTGACATCTTCTACTGCCTCACCTGTAGGCAAAACACAGACTGTTAGGTAAACTCCCCTTGTAAGGTACATAGTGTCACCCTTTTATGTAATGGTATTAGGGCTCTTAACAATTTAATAAACTTTCTATTCTTATTTTACTAAAACGTTATTTATGAATAGCTGTATACTGTATGGTACATGTATACTCTTGTCATTGGCTTATTAGCTTAGGATATATATCATATTTCCATGGGTTTCCTTATCACTTTCAAATAAACAAGAGTAAGAGAAATCGATAGCACAGGTTTCTCCCATATTTATTATATTCTTATGAATGCTGCTCTGATGCAGAGTTTGTTTTTTATTTTTCCTAAAATCACAAGGTAAACTTCATTAGCTACAGAAAGAAGCTTCATTTGGAACAGGGAAGTGTCTAACACTCTCCTTTTACTAAATCTAGGCCTCAAAGTTCAAAAATATTTGTCTTTAAAAAATGGCAGAAACCCCAAACCTAACTGTGCTTGTAGCTAATTATTTATTACATGGCCCCCAAGTGATATTTCAGCTTACCTGATGTGAGGATCACAGAAAGTAGGAAAAAAGCAAAACCAATTACAATTGCCATTGTAATTCTCATGCTAGCAATGTCTGCAAGATGAACACAGTAAGCTCACTCACGAAT
Source organism: Bombina bombina (assembly GCF_027579735.1). Classification (NCBI taxonomy): domain Eukaryota; kingdom Metazoa; phylum Chordata; class Amphibia; order Anura; family Bombinatoridae; genus Bombina; species Bombina bombina. Next base: position 137,744,594 of record NC_069509.1, on the reverse strand, counting down.
CGCAACCTCTTTAACCAACAGGTCCAGAGAAAATGCAGGTTTGTGTGTAAGTGCTATTTACATAGGAGCTCTGCAGTCACAATGTGATGTAATCATTATGATGTCATAGTAGGTTTGCCAGGCTGCAGAAAGTCATCCGTGATTCCATTTTGTTCCATTTTAACCCATTAGTGACCAGAGCACTTGTCCATTTGTTGACTGTTTGGGACCAGGGCTATTTTTACATTTCTGCAGTGTTTGTATTTAGATGTAATTTTCCTCTTATTCATTTACTGTACCCACACACATTAAATACTGTTTTTCTCGCCATTAAATGGAGTTTCTAAATATACCATTATTTCATCATATCTTCTAATTTACTATAACATTTTTATAAAATATGATGAGAAAATGGAAAACACTTTTTCTAACGTTGACCCCAAAATCTGTTACAAATCTACAACCACTAAAAACACCCATGCTAAATAGTCTCTAAATTGTGTCCTGAGTTTAGAAATACCCAATGTTTACATGTCCTTTGCAAGTTATAGGGCAATAAGTACAAGTAGCACTTTGCTATTTCCAAACTTTTTTTTCTCCAAAATTAGCGATAGTTACATTGGAACACTGGTATCTGTCAGGAATCCCTGAATAACCCTTCATATTTATATATGTTGTCTAGTAGACAACCCAAAATATTGATCTAGTTCTATTTTGGTATATTCCATGCCATCATTTCACCGCCAAATGCGATCTTGGATCCCCTTTGTTCAGAAATAGCAGACATATATGGCTTTGGCATTGGTTTTTGGTAATTAGAAGACCGCTGAATGCCGCTGTGCACCAAACGTTTATAATGCCCAACAGTGAAGGGGTTAATTGGGGAGCTTGTAGAGTTAATTTTAGCTTTAGAAAAATGGAGACACAGAGGTGCCAACATGGCCTAGTAACGTCTATACACTAGAAAAACAATGTGAAGTAGAATGATACTCAAAAACAAAGAGCACCCAAAAGTGCCAATCATGCAGACTGGATCAATTAGCAGTGGTCCAGCTCACTGAATGCTCACAGGGGATATGCTCAGATGAAAAACAGCAGGCAGCAAAGAGAAATCCTATTCTTTACGCATGCTCACCAGTTAGGCTATCCCGATGAGCACAATTCACGATTGTGCTAGTGTGAATACGTTTATTTTCAACTTATAAGACGTGCACTATTTCTGATGTGTGAATAAAACAGATTACTGTGGGTTTGTAAACTGCAGGATTCTCCCAGTCTTATCTCTCTGGGCTTCCGCTGCTCACTAATTTTAACTTTAGTGTAGTGTAGTAGACAACCCAATGTATTGATCTAGGTCACTTTTTCACTAACTTTATGGTTCTCACTAAAATTATTTACAAACAGCTTGTGCAATTATGGCACAAATGGTTGTAAATGCTTCTCTGAGATCCCCTTTGTTCAGAAATAGCAGACATATATTGCTTTGGCATTGCTTTTTGGTAATTAGAAGGCCGCTAAATTCCGCTTTGCACCACACTTGTATTATGTCCAGCAGTTATGGGGTTAATTAGGTAGCCTGTAGGGTTAATTCTAGCTTTAGTGTAGAGATTAGCCTCCCACCTGACACATCCTACCCCTTGATCCCTCCCTGACCCCCCCTTAAACTGCTCTCTACCCTCCCCCACATCACAATTGTCACCGCCATCTTATGTACTGACAGAAAGTCTGCCAGTACTAAAATAAAAGGCTTTTTTACTTATATATATACTTACCTCTTAATACTACCAACATCAGAGGCTGTTATAAATGCCAAAACTGCAATGGCTTAATAGCTACAAATAAATTCAATCACCCACATAATAATAAGAAATTCAGCATCTGGGGACGTGTCCAAGCATCAGACATGGCTGGCAGCACATTTGAGAGCTCTGAACCTTTATCAATCTAATCCGCAAAATATCATAGGATAAACTCTACATCTATTTTCTCAGAATATATTTTCTGATTCAGAAGCCAAAAACGGATTTACTGAAGTCACTTTTATACCAAAAGGAGCCTTAATATTACTATTTTTGAAGAAGCAAGCTGCAAGCCACATTAAACAGTTCCTAACTTCCCCCCGGCTTGTTCGGGTGATCATTTATATTTTATTCACCCTGAAGTTGTGAAGCAGAAGTACAGCCATATCCATAGGGCTTTGTAAATTAGAGCATTTTTCCAAAACAAAGGGACTACGCATTTCTATAGCGAAGCAGACAAAATGGAGGCAGTGATTATTCTCATGCTACAGGAACTTGAAACTAAGCTAGACGCCCACTTCTGCAATCGGCAAGACATCCTCAAAGAAGAATAATGAAGTTCACTGCGAGAAGCCTGCAACTTTCTACAAAATCAATCTATACCTGTTGCAGACTGCTCTGCAATTTACTTTTATGATTGAGATCCTACAGCATCACTTACTTGTGTCCTGATACCTACGGAAGACTCCCTGATGAATATCGCAGAGGAGTTAGTTCACCCAGCACAGATCAGGTGAGAGAGGGTAAATGATCCTGCTACCGAAAGTACTGCAGTAAAACAGAGGATTCCACTAAGACCGGCAACCACTCTAGCTGAATCTATGACAGTCATGTGGGAAGAGTGTTTGGATCACCTCCGGAGCAGTTACAAAATCGCCAACGAGAGCACCACTGGGGTCCCGGTCTGCCAAATCTCCTACTATGATCTACACACCATGTGGACTAGCTCTGCAGTCTGAAAGTAATCTCCCCTTCAGTCACCACATAAAAGTCGGAGTAGGGTGATATTGGACGCTGCGCTGCTGAAGCCGTAGTCTCCCGCTCCCACATCAGGCTTCCTTATAGCTGTGACTTTTGGACATCTTCATGAGACCTTTACAGCTGGTTACATTTAGTTGCTAACTTGGTTTTAAATGTTGTATAGACTAATTACATGCTGTAATAAGCCTGAGACTACTCCTTATACGGTAAACTTTATTTAGCTCTCGGTAGGGAGTTTTAAACACATACCACTCATTGTTTGTTGAAGGCTGTTATGTTCCATGCAGGTACTGTTATGTTACTACTATTTCACTTCACTTGCTCTTCATGTCTCATTTTATGCTATTTGACAGAACTCGCCTTATTTGTAGTGCGACCACATTACCCTAAACCACACTTTTACTGATATCAGTTAAGAGACGTATAATCTTCCCCCTTGACAGCTATACAGTCTGTTATAATTTGTATCCATGTTATTCACCCTCTAGATTAATAGCTTGATGTATCCTCACTAATATATATGTAACTATTTGGAGCACCCATATTATACCCCCTCACCTTAAATACATGATGTTTATGGCCGGAACGGCATGTTACAGGCTTACTAGTAACTACAGTCATTATGTGCAATACACTGTTCCCTAATAGTACTTAATAATTAACTACACTTCATCTCAAGTCTTTTTATTATTTTCTTCTTTTTTATTTTTCAAAACCTAACATAATTCCCAGACATTAACTTATTTGTCTCTGGAAAGAATATCAATGCAGAGACACCGCCACACCTCATGGAATTCTAGTCTGCATTACTATAAGAATTTATCCCATATAGAGGCTTCTTTGTGATGTTTAATGGGGCTGACACTAAACCCGTGCTCACTATGCTTTGCATCTTTTATTCTTTGCACTCATTGCAATAGAAAGAGTATTTAATGGAGCCCTATAGATAGTTTTTGGAGATAACATGTATGTGAGATTCTTATATGGTAATTGCAATGTTCCATGTGTGTAGCAGGGTCTAAAATCCATATTATTCAGCCGATTTTCACTGTTATCCTCTATGATTAATGTTAAATCTCCTTTACGGCTCTGTTTACTTTTACTAGGTCACATGAGGCCGAGAACTGATTATGTATCCTGGTCATATGTTTACTTGTGTTCTGTTATCACTTCAATCCCTTTGTAGATGCCACAACCATCACCCCTGTTATAGTAAATAACTATACAATTTTATGATGGTTTTTGCATTGCCTAACTCACTGCCCAGCTCCCCAAGAGACCTATCCTTCAAGAACATCCTACTAGAACCTGCTAACCGTATATATATCATATATATATTGAGTGCCTCTAGGACTAAACTCATTTGCATTAGTATTCCTGAACTAATTTTAGTAAAGCCTAAGATGTTTATAAAACCTGACCCAGCTCCGGTCATCATACTTTTTGGAAGACCCCTATTTTAGTATTAGTAGGACACGCCCCCCCTTCCCCACCATATTACACAAGTGGCTTTTGCCCACTGACTCCTTTCCCTAATATCCCCTAAAAGAAAATGAGGCTCCATTTGGGGGGGGGGGATATATATATAGTTTTTCTGTAGTGTTGGATCCCCCTTAGCCCCCAACCTCCCTGATTTCCCCCCCCCCCAAACAGCTCTCTAACACTCTCCCCTCTACCTAGTTGCCGCCATATTGGGAAAAATCCCCAATGTTCTGTAGTGTAGCTGCCCCCCTCAATACCCTCCCAGATCCCTTGCCTAAAATCAGATTCCCCCTCCCACTCCGTTCTTGTTTTGCAAAATGCATATCATGGAAATTTGGTGCACACCACCCCTGCACGCTACTGCTCCCCACTCAGAGCCGATAATAGCGGGAGAGAAACCACCCTTGGGGTGCCCACCCGCCTCCCTGCTGCTGCTGCCACCCACCAACGCTCACTGCCCACCATCAATGGCCGATGCAGCGAGGGACAGATAGTGGCCCTCTCTGCATCGGTGGGTAAAAAAGGTATTGCAGTGGTGCCTCAATATCGAGGCATCACTGCAATGCCCTGAAAGTGCCTGGAAGCGATCAACCCCTGTTTTTTTTTTTTCTCTCATTGAGCACCACGTGAATATTTCACTATTTTTTTTTCTTAGCAAGCTAAGACTGAATAATACTTTAGGAATTAACACTACACATTTAATGGAAAGAGTTATGACAAACACGAAAACTAGATCTTCAGCTATGCCAGTAAAAAAAAGACAAAAAGAGTAAGACAATCCATGATGCTTCCTCAGAGGGACCTCAAGAGATAGGCGGATTTTCAAATATTAATCCAGATACAAAAGTAATGTTTAACCAGTTAGCAGAATTATTACTACCTCAGTATGACTCAAATGAAATTGCTAACCTCGCTTCAGAGATTAGACAGTTCTCTTATAGGATAGCCGAGGTAGAGACTGAGTGTCAGTGATAGAAGACCATTGTAACACACAGTAAATATATAACACAAATTACACTGAAACTATTAAGTCACTACAATCTAAAGTTGATTACTTGGAAGATAGGTCCCAGCGCAATAACGTGAGGGTGGTAGGACTACCAGAGAATGGGGCTTTTGTGGACCTAATGACTTTTGCAGCAGTCACACTATCCCAGTTAGTGGGGATGCAGACACAAGGAGAAAATATTCAGGTAGAGAGGGAGCATAGTGTAGGTCCTAGCAAAAATGATTCGGAGGGAAGCAGTTGACCTAGAATGGTCATGATCAAATACTCAAGCTTCCAAGATAAAATAAGCATAATGCGACATAATAAGAAGTGCAACCCACTGATGATAGATGCTAGAGACATTTTCCTCTTTCAGGACTTTTCATCTGAGAACTCGGCAAAAAGAAAAGAAATGGTCCCATTTTGTACTGGCCTAATTAAAGCAACAACATCAGTCAGAAATGGAAGTACAAATTAATTCATTTATTAAGGACAATACAGTTATACCTTTCCTTTATGCAGATAAATCCATTCTTAACCACCACAATCACACTTTTCCATTCATGCAGAAAAAAATATAAATTGAATTGTAGACCACCGGTGGCATAAAAATGCTAAAATTTCTAAAAAAAACTCCCTAGGGGGCGAACTCAGTCCAAAGGAATCATAAAATCAATCTTCAGAGAAAGTGCCTCTTAAAGTATGTCTCTATGAACCACAGTAGATGTTTAGATCAGTTTAAAGTTGAATGTCGCTTATTAGTTTCCACAATGTGGTACTTTTGAAGGGATACTTATCTCAAAATGTCGCTAAAAATATTCCTCTAAAAGCAGTTTTGCAGTGTGGAGCCTTTAATTCCCCCGGTACAATACAACTGTTTATGGTATGTTTACCTTATTGTAGTTGGTGTACTTTAGGGGCCATTAAGGTTTCTTACCACATGTTCCCCTTGTTTATGTGATGCAACTGTGAGATCTGCAGCATTCAGCTGTTGGCGTTCTCTCTGCAGTTTAAATCGACCGCTTCCGTTTGTAGCGTCACGTGTTACCCTTTTACCAATCAAATTGCCGTATAGTAGATCAGGCAAAATGTCAGCGTGTGTCCTCCCAAGTATATATCGGAGCGCTCTGTTCTTGGGCTAAAGCAATATCCAGGTGTGTCTATGCGTTTCAGCCAATCGTGGGCCTTTATCAAGATGACCTGGTCTCTCTTTATTGCGTCTTTTATACTTTTTCTTGTAGCCTTCTTGGGAGTTTCCTGCTGCAATTTGGCTTTTTGATTGGTTCTGAGACATGTCAATCCTAATTTCTTCTTTCATGTCTTGTTATTTTCTTAATGGATACTTAACGTTGTTTCAAAATATTGTATCCAATTGCAATATAATTTCATGAGGTATATTTTAACATTGTAATTAAAAAATATAAAAACATTTATATCTATTTGCCATGTTTACCATTTATCTGTTTGCTAGGGAGGTTTCATACATACCAAATCATACAGGCATCAAAAAATTGTACTTTCAAATAAAATAAAAATAAAATCTATTTTACCAGTATGGAGAATTATGGTATATAGTACCATAATTCTTTAACCCTTCTCATCATTATTACCAGGTGAACAGGTGGATTGTACTAGGTACAACTGGGTTCAACTCACTTCTATTCTCACTTATGTAGTGATATGCATTATATGTATAGGCAGAGTCCAGCTCACTTATATGTTTCATATGGCCACATAGCTTTATTAAGACACATGTAACAGCTAACAGGTAAATTGATCATAAAATTGTTGCACATGCATATGTATATTTTTAGGTGTCATATTGGGGACATATTCACTAAGCATATGTATTCTTAGGAATTATATCATGGAAGAGAATAATAGAGGTTCTGGAAATATAAAAAAGTGTATTTTTCCATTTTGTGTGTAAGCTTGACTTAGTAAGATTAAACATAGCTTAGATTACTTGACAAAAGTATTACATAAATGGGTTAAGGTCTAGTTCTGTATTGAGACCCTTGGGTGTCAGACTGCCAAATTCAAATATAAGTTGGGCTTCTTGATATAGTAATTTATTTTCATCATTTCCACCCCTCCAATCCTTTTCTCCCTTTTTTATACCCCAGAAATGAAAATATTTTACATCACTATTGTGTTTCTCTTTAAAGTGTTTCGACAGATGTCCTTCAAAGCCTATTTTTATGTTGTTCATGTGCTCCCTAATTCCATCACGTAATATTCACTGGGTTTTTCCTAGGTACTGCTTTTTACAAGAACATTGGATTAAATAAATTATTCCTTTACTTGAACATCTTATCGTGTCAGTGATATTATATTTAAACTCTCTGGTATTAGATGTTATTTCTTTTTTCTTTGTACTATGTTTGCATGAGATACATGAATAGCAGGGAAAAAAACCTTTTACTGGGTTTCCTCGTAGATCATGTTGTTTCCCTTTCTATTTTATTTTTTATTTTTTTTTAAGAATCAAAGTTTTTTATTGAGGAATACCAGATATACAAGGGTAACATACAACAAACATTATACATAGAATTGAAACACGTCACCTCTGAGGCTCTGTCAAGCCGTAGACCTCTAGCATAACATGAAATAATTACATTCTGGCATTACCTCTTTTTCATTTTGTTTCCTATGTAATAACACAGAAAGAAGAAAGGAACTATTCACAGTTTAAATATCCATAACAACTTGTACATCCTATAGTATGGTAGACTAAATATGACATAAAGAAGTATTTGAATTCTATATAAATAAAAAGGGATATAAGAAAAACTTATAGCTATGTATTAACAATTGCGGATAAACACCGCTTATTTGTTCACTTACAGTAAGGGTGAACAGTAACTGGAGGGAAGGGCGGGGGGGGCGGAGCCATAAGTTATATTGAAGCTAACGAGTTTCCCAGGTTGGTATCATGATGGCTGATCTCTAGCGGTGTACTTAAGTGGAAACCTGATAAAAGTCCCTGGGCTTTTGTGTATAAAATGAATACGATTGCATTCTGGATCAGTTATTCTCAAAGAGGGGTATTGAGATGTATGCACTATTAGATATGAGACAAATGATAGCATACATGGTATAAGATGAGATATAGGGGGCTTCTGGATGAGCTCCTCTCCTGGGGAGATGTCACCTACAGGCGATGAGGGAAAAGGGAGTAGGGATATGACCCGCAGGCAACAAGTACCGGCGGGAAAGGGAGGAGAGGAGCCCGACAAAAATAAATGATGTGCTCTAGTAATGAGGTGGTGCTATGTCTGAAACTACATACCTACAACAAAATAAAATCCATAGGCTAATATTAAACATCTAGTGAGAATAACATCAGATTAAAGGGTAGAGCTTCTATCTTAAAGCTAACAAAGAACAGCCTGTATAATTTACACGTGAGTATGTCAAAAGAAATACATATAATCACATTTACACCAAATAGTTCAGAGGGTTATATACAATTGCAGAGTGGAGATAATAGCTATAAACTAAACTGAACTGTTATTGACTGTCATATAAAAGTGAACAACATCTTATACGTTTAGATCACATCTCAGCCCCCCAATTGCAAAGACTTTATAAAGCGTATTGTCAGATATGTAAAGGGTACCAGCACTTAAATAAGAGTTTATCCCCTATCCCACCCCTACTCTTAGACTATAAGTCACCATTGTGGACTGAGTCTATTAACCCCCCCAGAAATTGAAGGAGGGGGGGGCAGGCAGTTTTAATAATATTATGATGAGGTGTATTCACTAGGATGTTTCTCTTGGCATCACTATTTTATCAATGAAATACATGTATATGAGGTTAACATCCTTTGCATAGATATTCCATGAGGAACCTTATATAATTGAGATTATACAAAATCATGCTCTATTATCCAAAATACTAGTTACACATCAGATATGCAGATAGCACTCCGGTATCTAGAAAATCCAAAAGTCTGTGCAGCATATACAGTATATTGCGACCTGGTATAGCAACCCTGTTACATAAGAGTAATCTAAGCATGAAAGCACAGGAAATTGCCCAGTAAGCACATATTTATTCTAATAGGTTAAGAATAGTTGTGTACCTCGGATCAAATAGGGCTTGTGTTAGTGACTAGAGATATAAGTAGTTCCTCTGGATATGACAGAGTGAAGTCATCGGCAACTGAGCCAGGTAGGCTAACCATATCATATAAACTAGAGTGAGCTAAATAACAGCCTAAAAGACATACCTGAAGTAAAGTTAAATTAAGAGTGATACCCTCATACATAGCCCATATCAGGCATACACTGTAATAAAAGTTTCTTTCATGTTCTAATATAAGTAGAATAAACCAATGTTTATGAGGCTATAAAATCTATAGATATAATGACACAATTAGCAGCTCACCGCTATGAACTATTTCTGACTGCGTATTATTGATGAAGGGTAAACTAGCTTTAAAACAGGGTCATCTACTCAACCTCTATCCAAGAGGAGTGGCATTACATAGGTAGTTAGTGATCCTCTATGAGCAAAATAGCCCCTAGTACCAATCAAGTGTGTCTTATATATTTATCGCTGCCAAATGTAAAGTAGGATCTAAAAAAGGGTTTCAACTACTAGAAATAAAGTATAAGATCTCCTTGTTTTGCAAAGGTGAAAAGTGGATGGTTGCTACTCAACACAGGGGATGCATGTAAGGTAAATGGCAATAACAAATATCAAATATGCCCTAATCTGCAAATCACTAGGATGCCAAAAGGGCTCTATTTGGGCTTCTGCTCCTATGACAGAACTAGAAGAGATAATATAGGGGTGTGCTGTAAGAGGATGGATTATCTGGGTCGAGAATGTGAGTGCTGCTGATCTTACCATAGCTTGGAATTTGGGAAGTGAGTCTCATACCCCATTTAAACTTGTGGTGACATGAAAAATGTACACCAGAAGAAATGCACACATACAAATCAAACAATATAAACTTCAACTTAAACTTAACAATTGTGTGGGCAAGTCCCGTAATAATACCGACATAATACTGTGGCTCCGCCCCCTTCTTTTTATTTTTATTAAACTCACTAGGTGCCAGCCAACATTTAAGATTTTCAGCTTTTTTATAGATAATATCTGGATGTTCTTTTACTTGATCCCCTAGTATGTGATTCCTTCTGATTAGGTGGCAATGTTTGTTTAAGATTGACTTTATACACCTATGTTGTTCACTATATTTAGTTATGAATGTGATGAAGAGTTTTTCTTCTTCTCCATGTTTAATTTCAGGTTTTGGGGACATCAGATCTACTCTATTTAAGGTCTCAATTTGATCTATCAATTCATCCAGTTGAACTTCGTCATATCCCCTGTCTCTGAATTTATCTTTTAGTTCTATAGCTTGTTCTTTGTAGTCTTCCAGAGAACTACAATTCTTTCTGATTCTCATCAGTAGTCCTTTTGGTATATTTGATACCCATTTGTCTAGGTAACAGCTTTCATTATGAATGTAGTTATTTAAATCAACCTTTTTGAAATAAGTTCTAGTTTGAATATTTTGTTCTTTTATTTCAACCTCAATGTCTAGGAAGTGGATTTTGTTTTTGCTCACATCACTTGTAAACTTTAAACCTAGATTATTGCAGTTCATATCCTCTTGGAATAGGTAAAATAATTCACTGTCACCTTTCCAAATTATAAAAATATCATCAATGAACCTTTTAAATAGTACCAAGTTTGCGCTCCAGGGGCCATCCTCAATATTTGTCTCTTCAAATAAGCCCATAAATAAGTTGGCATAGCTGGGCACGAACTTGGTACCCATAGCCGTCCCTTTTTGTTGTATGTAATAATTACCATCAAAATTGAATGAGTTATTTGTTAAAATAAAATCTATTAATTTAATAATAAAGTCTGCTTGTTATTTAAGCATTTTAGGATCTTTATCTAGGAAATGTCTTATTGCGCTTTGTCCCAATTTATTGTCAATGCATGTGTACAGCGATGTGACATCACTTGTGGCCTAGTGTAGTTTTCTTCCCATTTTATATTCTCTATTTCTTTCAAAAAGTTGAATCTCTTAAATACGAAGGGAGATGTTTAACATATTTCTGTAGAAATTGATCTATATACTTTGATAAATTTGTTGTCAGAGAATCTATGCCCAATATAATTGGCCTGCCTGGTGGATCTTTTAAGGTCTTGTGTATTTTGGGCAGGAAATAGAAATCAGTGTTTTTGGACATTCTATAGTTACAAATAGTTTTTCCTTTGTATTAATGAGATTCTTTATGTTTGATAAATAGGTACCGAGTGGGGACCGATTATTAATAAATATGGCTATTTTGGCGGCGCGGAATTTAATACTCAAGAAATGGAAATCTCCTGAGGTCCCTACTATATCTGAATTTGTAAATAATATAAAAATGCAAATGTTAGTTGAAGTGCAGGATAATAAATTACTAGATGAAAAATACCTTAGAGCTTATTTTTCCAAATGGCTAAAAGTAATAATAACTTGGCCTTTGACAAACCAGATTCAATTTGTTTCTTCATTACAGCATTCTTTAAGTTTTATGACGTTGATTGTAGCAGGCGTGCTTCGCAGACAATGGATGGGAGAAAAATACTATTTGGAATGAGATATCCAGCTGATGATTTGGGTGGTCCCCTGGGGGGTGAGGGGCGGTAGGGAAGGGGAAAAGGAATATGATGATTTTTTTTATTATTGTTTTATTCTCTGTATTGTTTTGTTTTTTTATATCTTTCCTGCTCTATCTGTCTATGCTATATTTCAGGTCAAGTACAATGCCAGGATAATTGTACAGTTTGGTTTAATTTGTATTTATATTTCCAAGTGATCTGAGATTTGCCTAACATATCGTAAAATTAACCAAATGTTTGCTTATAGGTGTCTTTTTAGTTGTTCTGTTTTTTTTTTTGTCTTGATGTTCTTTCTTTTTTTTTTTGAAGAGCTGTGTCTCTCAGCCAAAGACAAATGTATTCCTGGCATGTCAATTAAAAAAAATAGTAAAAAAAAAAAATAATAATAATAATTTTATATTATTTTGTTTAATTTTAGAATTTATACTTTTAAAAGTGCAAACGCTTGATACATTAATGTTCTTATGAATTATTATTATTGAAATTGTTTTTTATAGTTAAAAATTGTGAGCTATGTGTTTTCCATTTTACTAACCAAAAAACAACAGTTTCCTTAAAGGGACAGTCAAATCCAAAATGTTTATTGTATAAAAACATAGATAATCTCTTTATTACCTATTCCCCAGTTTTGCACAACCAACACTGATATATTAATACACTTTTAACTTCTGTGATTACCTTTTATACAAGCTTTTTTTTTACTTTTTCACGCACAACTCTGGAAGAGAGCACAATGTTAGCTATATGGCTCACATGATCTAGCAGTCTCCTGTTGTGAAAAGCTAATAAAAAAGCATGTGATAAAAGGCTGTCTGTAGTGGCTTAGAAAAAGGCAGAAATTTAGAGGTTTAAATGTTGTAAAAGTATATTAATATAACAATGTTGGTTGTGCAAAGCTGGGGAATGTGTAGTAAAGGCGTTATCTATCTTTTTAAACAATAACAATTTTAGTGTTGACTGTCCCTTTAATCAATTTTAGTGCTAAACATCTTGAGCATGCTCATTTCACATGTTAATAAGGCCCCGATGATTAAAAAAAAAAATATTGGCAGACCCACGAGAAATAGCCTTTTTTGTACTCACCAGTCTTGATAAACGTACATCTGGTGATATTTTATAGAAAGAGGGCAGATCCTTTCTGTCCAAGTACAAGTGACAATGTGCCTTCCATAGGAAATCATAGGGATTGCTCTCTGTTCAGCAAGCCGTCCATATCACCAGTGATCTCGGATTTTGGCAGTGAGGAGGGGGCGTGTGTGATGGAAGAGTGGGTGCCCAATTATCCCAGGTCAGCAAGTGCTTGTTCTAAAACCCACTCAGCAGAACAAGCTAATGGTGGCCTAATCTGGACCGTACCCAGTCCTCAGAGCGATGAATGAGTGCAACTATGTTGTAAAGTTAGATAGCAAGACAGGAAGGGCAGGGACCTATCACATAAATATGCTTAAGGAGTATTTTGCACCGAGTGTGACATCAGTGATGGCTATCTGAAGCCCAACGATTGGGGACCAGATGAGCAATGTTCTACCTGACCTCCTAGGGGAAGCTAGGCAGGGGGGGCCAGGTAGGGACAGGGACCCAGCTTAGTGGGCAGCAGCGTGTGCAAGCGCAGGCTACGTTAAAACAGTATAGGGCTCTGTTCACGGACAAGCCAGGCAGGACGCATATTACCAATCACCCAATAGATACTGGTGATCAGAAACCTCTGCATAAGTTTGCCTATCAGGTATCCACAGAGGTGAAAGGCAGTATAGAGAGGGAAGTAGAGGGGGTTGATGTGCAATATTTTTGGTAATTTTTGCCAGGCCAAAATAACATTTTTAATGACAGATAACTGTTTGACCTTAATAGGCCATTTATCTGGCCTACAATGTAGAAGTGACTTAAGAGAATATGGTTGGACTAACATTTCTTCCTTCCTTTGTTCTGAATAATATTCCACTCCAGTCAGCCAGTCCAGTGCAATCTTGCCCATACAAACCAAATTATATATTTCTGTGTCTGGTAATGCGAAACCCCCCCCCCTACTCTAATTAATGAAAGTTTCCTAAGGGCAATAGCTCTCCGAACTTTACCCCATAAAAACTGTAAACAAATTTGTTTAAAGGTAATCATAGCTTTGTGATTAATACAAATTGGGAAATTTTGCATTAAATAAAGGAGTTTAGGAAAGATCACCATCTGTATTAAATTTATTTTCCATGTTAATGTTAACCTAAATTTAGTCCAATTTGTCAAGTTTTAATTTAATTAACCCACATTATTCCAAATTTCTAACAATTTCTGGTAACTCTTGCTTTACTCCAGCATTAAAATATAAAATCTATAAAGGATGAATGTTGTAGGGTCTGGTCTTTGTTCATCAATTTAAAGAAAAAGAAGCAAATAGGTGCAAGGCATTCTCTGACCTTAAACAGGAATTTGACCTAGTGGACAAAGAATTATTTGCCTATTTACAGACCCGCCACTATGTAGATGATTTGGAAAAAGAAAGCACAGACGAGAAAGCATTGCTAAGTTTAGATCTTGTGCTCAATTTGTTTAAAGCAGGTAGATACTGCATTTCATTTTGGTATAAAGTTATTATAGCATATTATGAACAAGACAATGTTCAAAAGATAGCAACTCTATGGCAAAAAAAGCAAAAAAGCTTTAAAATTACAGACACTACAACACTATCCTCCTCATGGAGGGAATCCCATAGTAAACTCATAAATATAATTTATATATCACCTAATACCAAAGCTAGATGGGATAATTCAGATGGTTTATGCTTTAAATGTAATGTGCCAGAGGCGGACTTGTATCACTGCCTTTGGAGCTGCAGCAAAATACAAACATTCTGACATAAGATTAATTATTGGTTGAACAAAAACCTCCAAAACTCTTAAACTACTGGACAAATTTGTTTTCTTTCTTATAGATGGTCAAATAGAAAATCCTACAATAAATACACGGTTACTTAATTCTATTATACTGGTAGGAAGAATGTTGATTATGAAATACTGGAAATCCAAGGAACCTCCTAATTTAATAAAATTTCTACAGAAACTGAAGAATCAATTAATAATGGAACTGGATACTTCAGTGAATTCAGAAACGCAAGTTAAACATTTCTTAGTAAATGGAATAAAGTAATTGTGTCATATACAAAAGAGATTCAGATCCAAATAATCTCTCGTTTTAGGGGGACATCATTTCTCGAACTGGCCATTGCTAGGAATGAATATCCTAATTAAAATTGTGGATTCTTGGTAACACTATAGAAGAAACAGAAGGAGGATACAGGAAGGTAGGAAAGGGGACCGAGGGAGTATGGGGACGGGTGGTGATTTATTTATTTATTTTTTGTTTGTTTTGTTTTGTTAAAAGAATGATACATTATATCCTTTACTACTAGTTGAACCCAGGTGAGTCAACATATTTAATTTTGACAAGCCTGATTTAATAGACATACTCACTTCTTCTCTGTTCTTCTTGTAGGTGAAGTGATCTGTATACCGATTCTATACATAATTTGTTCCTTTTGTGTTTTGGCCTTTGTTTGCTTAAAACCAATAAAAATGATATATATAAAAAAAAAAGAGGGAAGTAGAGGAGATGCTGGCCCTTGGTGTAATTAGATCGTCTCAGAGTCCTTGGGCTAGCCCGGTAGTCCTGGTACCTAAGAAGGATGGAACCATGTGGTTCTGTGTGGACTATCGGCAGCTTAATGCTCAGACTGTGTCAGATGCCTACCCCATGCCTTGCATGGATGAGCTGCTGGATGAGCTTGTGGAGGGCAAGGTATCTAACTATTATGGATCTGAGGAAAGGCTACTGGCAGATTCCGCTGACCCCAGAGGCTAGGGAGAAGTCAGCATTAATCACTCCAAGTGGCCTCTATGAATTTGTAGTGATGCCATAAGGAATGAGTAATGCCTCGGCTACTTTCCAACGCCTGGTCAATCGCTTACTAGAGGGGATGGAGGGGTATGCTTGGGCATACTTGGATGACATTGCGGTGTTTAGTAGTTTGTGGGAGACCCATTTAGTACATGTAGCTGTGGTGATTAAACAGATCCAAGAAGCGGGGCTGACCCTGAAACCAACCAAGTGTCAAGGGGGTTTGGTAGAGCTATTGCACCTAGGACACCGGGTGGGGGATGGGCACCTGAAGCTAGAACCAGCTAAGTTGGAAGCCCTCATTCAATGGCCAGTGCCCAAAACAATAAAGCAATCCTAGGCACCACAGGGTGTTACAGCAAATTTGTGCCCGAGTATAGTGCTCTGGCAAAACCCCTGACAGATCAGACCCAAAAGTGACGCCCCAGTCTGGTAGCCTGGTCTCCCGTCTGTAAAAACTCCTTTGAGGAGCTGAAGACCGCGCTGACTAGCACTCCAGTTCTAGCCGCACCTGACTACAGCAAGAAATTCTTGGTGCAGACCGATGCCTCGGACTATAGCATAGGGGCTGTACTCAGCCAGGTGGGGGAGGAGAGGAGTGAACACCCTGTGGTGTATTTGAGCAGGAAACTGCTACCCAGAGAAGTGGTTTATGCCACTATTGAGAAGGAATGTCTGGCCAAAGTGTGGGCGCAACTCAAACTACAGCCCTATTTGTACGACTGGACCTTCACCGTGATTGTGAATCACAACCCCCTGAGCTGGCTGCAAAGGGTGTCTAGGGAGAATGGTAAATTGCTGCGCTGGAGTTTGGCATTACAAGAATTACATTTTTCTATTCAGCACAAAAAAGGCAGTGAGCATGAAAAAAAAGTCAGTTGCCACACGCAGGGTCAGGCGAGTTAAACCGCCGGATGAGGCGGTCGTAACATTGTCCTTATCTTAGGGGGGAGGTGTGACTGAAGAGTGGGTTCCCAGACTCACTTAGGGGGGTTTGGCCCACCTGGTTACCTTTATTCTGTGTTTAGGGGCCTGCCTCTCATGCATGTATGTCAATAACAGTGGTGTATTGCTATTTGTACAAATTATGTCACAGGCCAGTGTACAAAGAAAGATTTTCACAGTCTCTGCTTAGAAGACTAATTTACATATCTGAGCATGCTGCTTCAAACCAGAGAGTTAATTACTCATGGCAGTAAATCTTCTAGAGACAAAAGTGGTATCTGGTCCATCTATTACCCTCAGATCTGGCACTTCAAAAGGTTGAGGAAATGACTGCATTTGTACATCCTCAGATAAAAAGGGTCCAGTTAGCCAGACTGACTACAATCTCAGCAGGTGGTCAGGGGTTGGACTGACAGCTGTTAACAGTGATGCCCCCTCTGTGTGCTGGGTTACGATTGGTTGCTAGGATTATCGCTAGGGGGCGTGTTGTGAGCTGACAAGAGAGATGGGCAGTTTTCAAAACCACTTTGTGTGGTAAAAAAGAGAGAGTTATTCCAAGTTGCCTGAACTATCCAGGGGTCGATTAACCAAGGGCTCTCCAAGGGGCTATAACAAGACTGTGCAAGAGGACTATTTGTATTTTACCTGGATTCTACTGACTGTGGCTGAGAGAACAAGATAGTTTATCTCCTAGCCCCAAAGGAGTGTGTTCTTTCTGTATTTTGTGTAATTCTGTGTGTTTGCCTATTTTTAGTGAATAAAGTACAATTTATTTCACCATTCGTTTTGCTAATTGAAATGATCCCAGCAAAAGCACGTTATAGAGTACTGGTCTCCCGTGACAGCATGCATTGAAAGCATGTTTACACAACATAGATTGTACGTTCACTAAAAGTATAAATGGTTCACTATACATTAAGTAGATTTCTTACAATTAAAAATCTTGCCACTGAAAGACATTTGCACTTTATAAAACGTGTTTTTTTGGAATTGACAGATTTTTTTATCTTTTTTTATAGTTATTATAGGTTCACCTGTTTTTCTTCTAATATTGCGGCTACATTTGTTAAAGTGCATTTGCATTATTAAAAGTAAAACACATTTAGTACTGTGGGAACTTATATCGGCTATAAAAATATAATATTAAAAAACCTGTCAATTCCAAATAAACACATTTTTTAAAGCGTAAAGCTGAACACACACACACATATATATACACATATATATATATATATATATATATATATATATATATATATATATATATATATATATATATATATATATATATATATATATAAATAAATAAATAAATAAAAAATCACACAGAAAAAGTCCAGCACCTGGCCAAATGGGACAAGCCCAAGTACCACGTCAAGGTCTCTCCCAAAACCTGGGTCCCTAATACAGCCATATAATGCAAGCTCTCAATCAAACTGGGAACAAGTAAAGGGTTCACAGACTTATGTAATAACCCTAGACTTATACAAAACACAGAAGGGGACTGCACTCTCAGACAAGTCGGGGTGCAAGGCCCAAAGGGAAAATTGCAAAATAAATTAATACAACACACAGAGCAAGCTCTCAGCTAAGATTAAAAGCAAAACTGGAGCAGTTAGTTACAACATCTGGCCAAATGGGACAAGCCCAGGTACCACGTCAAGGTCTCTCCCAAAACCTGGGTCCCTAATACAGCCATACAAATGCAAGCAAGTCAAAGGTTCACAGACTTATATAATCACCCTAGACATATACAAAACACGGAAGGGGACTGCACTATCAGACTGAACTGGGTACACTTCTTATGACCTTGCAACATGCTTAATAGCACTCTCAGGAAGCTGTGCTGTCTCCAGAGTCCCAGGTAGTTAACCCCAGACAGGTCTGGATGCAAGGCCCATAGGGAGAATTGCAAAACAAGTGCCCTGTTTGTTTGATTGAGAGCTTGCATTTGTATGGCTGTATTAGGGACCCAGGTGTTGTGGAGAGACGTTGTACCTGGGTTTGTCCCATTTGACCAAATGCGGTAACTAACTCTTCCTGTTTTCTTTTTAATCTTAGCTTGCAAGTGAGTGCTGGACTTTCTCTGTGTGCACCCAGACTAACTCTTCCAGTTTTGCTTTTATTTATAAATATTTTTAATGTTTTTGATAAAAAATATAGACATAACAAAGATATCATGGCATAATAACAAAGTATACTATAAATGTATCATAATGAGTGCGACACACAGGTCACACGATATCTAACAAAAGGTATATAAAGCATTTGTAAGACTAATAGATTGGCTCTTAATAATACCAATAGGTATTAGGTAAGTAAAGAGCCAGGGGGGTATAGAAGGAAGGGAACGGTGGAGGGAATAGGGTGAAGGGAATGGTGATTAGGGATTCTTTTGATTCCAAGCTGTAAGGGGAGGCGGGGGGGACATCTCAAACACCCAAAGTGTTTAAGTCCAGTGAATTCAAATGGCAAGTATAGGGGAATGCTGTGGTCTACTTGGAGTAGGTCACGGGGGATAAATTGGTCGTGTGGGGAGGGCATCAGTAAGTCTCGGACTTGTTGTATTCCTAGTCACGCCCACATATTTGGGTGGGATTCTTGTAGTCCTGCAAGGAGACCCGAGATAGAGTGGATATGAGATGGGTGAGGGGCTACTAAGTGGTTATGTATAAGCCTATCCCAGGCTTGAAGGCATTCTCGTATAATAAGATTTTAGATATTTAAGGTCCTGTGGCAGTGTGTGAAAGACTCAAGGGGTTTTGCTCTGCAAAATATATTTAGTAAATTCACTCTGAAATTGAAGAAGGAGATACCTGGGGAGTCTGACAGGAAAGCACCAGAATAAGTATGTGATCTTTGGGAGAAAGCTCATCTTAAGGGCTGTAATACGTCCTAACCATGAGATGGATTGAAAATTTCATTTGTGCATGAGGTTCCGCAGCTCGTTTTAATAGGGCTAAGTAATTATCTTTAATTATTTTTGAAATATCGTTTGAGAGGATAACTCCCAAGTGCTTTACTGACTCGTTTGACCAAGTAAAAGGGTACTGAACTTTGAGATTGTGGATATGTTCTTTATTAAAACCCTGAGTATAAATTTTGTTTTTGGTGAGATTTAATTTATAATATGATAGTTCCCAGAAGTTGTCTAAAATGTTTAAGAGTCTAGGGATTGTTTTCTCCGGTGAGGCAGAAAAGATAGTGATGTCATCTGCGAACAGTGCTATTTTGTGTGTGGTGCCAAATAGGGTGATATCCTCCATATCTGAATTTGCTCTGATCTGTTCTGCAAGTGGTTCAATGACTAGTGTGAAGAGCAGCGGGGAAAGCTGGCAATCCTGAGCCGTGCCATTGGATATAGGAAAGGCTTGGGAATGGAAACCAATCCCCTTGACGGTCGTCGTAGGGTCAGAATATAGAGCTTGTATAGCTAACTGGATGTCTCGAGGGAATTTAAAAGCTTTCAAGTCCTCCCATAATTATTACCATCTTATGCGGTCAAACGCCTTTTCGGCATCAAGGCAAAGAACTGAAAGGGGTTTGTTAAGTCTGGAGGATTTGCATAGATATTAAGGATGCATCTGGTATTTCCCGGGCCTTCCCTACGTGGAACAAATCCTACCTGGTCAGGTTTAATAATGAGAGGTAAGAATTTTGAAATGCGATTGGCCAGAATCTTCAAATAGATTTTAGAGAATAGGTTTGTAATTAGCGCAAGAGGAATTGTCTTTGTTTTGTTTGGGTATGGTTTTTATAGTGGCTTCTAAGAATTATTTTTGGAAGGTTCCTGTTTTCATGGCTTCGTTAAAAAAATGTAGTAAGAGAGGGGACACTTCCTTTGTAAAGGTTTTATATAATAAGGCCATGTAACCGTCAGGGCCAGGGGCCTTAAACGGTTTTAATTTAGTTATGACTTGTTTGATTTCTGTTAATGTAATGGGACTGGCTAACTCATCTCCTTGTTCAGGTGAGAGGGATCTCAGCCTCTATGCAAATAAATTCACATTTATTTGCATAGCATTAAAGCCCATCTTTGCATTCCAAGGATAAAACCAGAACTACCTGGTCATTTTAACATGAAATTAAACAGCTTTAAAATAGTTGTTTTTTCCCATGCAAAAATATTCTAACATACTAATTCCAATTTAGCACACATTTGTTGAACTTAATTTAATATTCTTTTAATTTAGGTTTCAACTCAATAGTTGTAAAAATATTATTTTCTAAAATTGTATTCTCAGATTTCTCATTATAATAATCAATAATCAGACGTTTTAATTTCTGTATACCTCAGAACTTTTCTTTACCTCATGTCACAGCTTAGCATAATGATGTATAAATCTACAATCCTAATGATATATTATATATGTAAATTGCATCCTTGACATTCAGATTGGGCTGGGTGAGTTTGAAAGTTGTTAAAATCTTGTATTAGTCTTGGACTTCATGGAAGATCCTTTTAAAGCGAAAACTCTGCCGATAATATTGCATTTCTATCATATATTAAAAGGGACATGGCACTCACATTTGTTCTAAATAGCACCTAAACAAGTTAAATGCTTTTTTTCCTCACATAAAATGTTGTTTACATTCAATGTTAAAAGAACAGTATGGTTGTGAAGTCTGTTGCTCATTAGCTGATAGAGATAACTCCCACACAAAAAACAGAATTCATGCTTACCTGATAAATTACTTTCTCCAACGGTGTGTCTGGTCCACGGCGTCATCCTTACTTGTGGGATATTCTCTTCCCCAACAGGAAATGGCAAAGAGTCCCAGCAAAGCTGGTCACATGATCCCTCCTAGGCTCCGCCCACCCCAGTCATTCGACCGACGGACAGGAGGAAATATATATAGGAGAAACCATATGATACCGTGGTGACTGTAGTTAGAGAAAATAATTCATCAGACCTGATTAAAAAACCAGGGTGGGCCGTGGACCGGACACACCGTTGGAGAAAGTAATTTATCAGGTAAGCATAAATTCTGTTTTCTCCAACATTGGTGTGTCCGGTCCACGACGTCATCCTTACTTGTGGGAACCAATACCAAAGCTTTAGGACACGGATGAAGGGAGGGAGCAAATCAGGTCACCTAAAAGGAAGGCACCACGGCTTGCAAAACCTTTCTCCCAAAAATAGCCTCCGAAGAAGCAAAAGTATCAAATTTGTAAAATTTGGCAAAAGTGTGCAGTGAAGACCAAGTCGCTGCCTTACATATCTGGTCAACAGAAGCCTCGTTCTTGAAGGCCCATGTGGAAGCCACAGCCCTAGTGGAGTGAGCTGTGATTCTTTCAGGAGGCTGCCGTCCGGCAGTCTCATAAGCCAATCGGATAATGCTTTTAAGCCAAAAGGAAAGAGAGGTAGAAGTCGCTTTTTGACCTCTCCTTTTACCAGAATAAACAACAAACAAGGAAGATGTTTGTCTGAAATCTTTAGTAGCCTCTAAATAGAATTTTAGAGCACAGACTACGTCCAAATTGTGTAACAAACGTTCCTTCTTTGAAACTGGATTCGGACACAAAGAAGGTACAACTATCTCCTGGTTAATATTTTTGTTGGAAACAACTTTCGGAAGAAAACCAGGCTTAGTACGCAAAACCACCTTATCTGCATGGAACACCAGATAGGGCGGAAAACACTGCAGAGCAGATAACTCAGAAACTCTTCTAGCAGAAGAAATTGCAACCAAAAACAAAACTTTCCAAGATAATAACTTAATATCTACGGAATGTAAGGGTTCAAACGGAACCCCTTGAAGAACTGAAAGAACTAGATTTAGACTCCAGGGAGGAGTCAAAGGTCTGTAAACAGGCTTGATCCTAACCAGAGCCTGAACAAATGCTTGAACATCTGGCACAGCTGCCAGTATTTTGTGAAGTAAAACAGATAAAGCAGAGATCTGTCCCTTCAGAGAACTTGCAGATAATCCTTTCTCCAAACCTTCTTGTAGAAAGGATAGAATCTTAGGAATTTTTATCTTGTTCCATGGGAATCCTTTAGATTCACACCAACAGATATATTTTTTCCATATTTTATGGTAAATTTTTCTAGTTACAGGCTTTCTAGCCTGAATCAGAGTATCTATTACAGAATCTGAAAACCCACGCTTTGATAAAATCAAGCGTTCAATCTCCAAGCCGTCAGTTGGAGGGAAACCAGATTCGGATGTTCGAATGGACCCTGAACAAGAAGGTCCTGTCTCAAAGGTAGCTTCCATGGTGGAGCCAATGACATATTCACCAGGTCTGCATACCAAGTCCTGCGTGGCCACGCAGGAGCTATCAAGATCACCGAGGCCCTCTCCTGATTGATCCTGGCTACCAGCCTGGGGATGAGAGGAAACGGTGGGAATACATAAGCTAGGTTGAAGGTCCAAGGTGCTACTAGTGCATCTACTAGAGTCGCCTTGGGATCCCTGGATCTGGACAGGTAGCAAGGAACCTTGAAGTTCTGACGAGACGCCATCAGATCCATGTCTGGAATGCCCCATAATTGAGTTATTTGGGCAAAGATTTCCGGATGGAGTTCCCACTCCCCCGGATGGAATGTCTGACGACTCAGAAAATCCGCTTCCCAATTTTCCACTCCTGGGATGTGGATCGCAGACAAGTGGCAGGAGTGATCCTCCGCCCATTGAATTATCTTGGTCACTTCTTTCATCGCCAGGGAACTCCTTGTTCCCCCCTGATGATTGATATATGCAACGGTCGTCATGTTGTCTGACTGAAACCTTATGAATTTGGCCTTTGCTAGTTGAGGCCAAGCTCTAAGAGCATTGAATATCGCTCTCAGTTCCAGAATGTTTATCGGGAGAAGAGACTCTTCCCGAGACCATAGACCCTGAGCTTTCAGGGATTCCCAGACCGCGCCCCAGCCCACTAGGCTGGCGTCGGTCGTGACAATGACCCACTCTGGTCTGCGGAAGCTCATTCCCTGTGACAGATTGTCCAGGGTCAGCCACCAACGGAGTGAATCTCTGGTCTTTTGATCTACTTGAATCGTCGGAGACAAGTCTGTATAATCCCCATTCCACTGTCTGAGCATGCACAGTTGTAATGGTCTTAGATGAATTCGTGCAAAAGGAACTATGTCCATTGTTGCAACCATCAATCCTATTACTTCCATGCACTGCGCTATGGAAGGACGAGGAACAGAATGAAGTACTTGACAAGAGCTTAGAAGTCTTGATTTTCTGACCTCTGTCAGAAAAATCCTCATTTCTAAGGAATCTATTATTGTTCCCAAGAAGGGAACTCTTGTTGACGGGGACAGAGAACTTTTTTCTTTGTTCACCTTCCATCCGTGAGATCTGAGAAAGGCTAGGACGATGTCCGTATGAGCCTTTGCTTTTGACAGGGACGACGCTTGAATCAGGATGTTGTCCAAGTAAGGTACTACTGCAATGCCCCTTGGTCTTAGAACCGCTAGAAGGGACCCTAGTACCTTTGTGAAAATCCTTGGAGCAGTGGCTAATCCGAATGGAAGTGCCACAAACTGGTAATGCTTGTCCAGAAAAGCGAACCTTAGGAACTGATGATGTTCCTTGTGGATAGGAATATGTAGGTACGCATCCTTTAAATCCACGGTAGTCATAAATTGATTTTACTGGATAGTAGGTAGGATCGTTCGAATAGTTTCCATTTTGAACGATGGTACCCTGAGAAATTTGTTTAGGATCTTTAGATCCAAAATTGGTCTGAATGTTCCCTCTTTTTTGGGAACTATGAACAGATTGGAATAAAATCCCATTCCTTGTTCTCTTATTGGAACTGGATGTATCACTCCCATCTTTAACAGGTCTTCTACACAATGTAAGAATGCCTGTCTCTTTATTTGGTTTGAAGATAATTGAGACCTGTGGAACCTTCCCCTTGGGGGTAGTTCCTTGAATTCCAGGAGATAACCTTGAGAAACTATTCCTAGCGCCCAAGGATCCTGAACATCTCTTGCCCAAGCCTGAGCAAAGAGAGAAAGTCTGCCCCCCACTAGATCCGGTCCCGGATCGGGGGCTATCCCTTCATGCTGTTTTGGTAGCAGTGGTAGGCTTCTTGGCCTGCTTACCCTTGTTCCAGCCTTGCATTGGTTTCCAGGCTGGTTTGGGTTGTGAAGTATTACCCTCTTGCTTAGAGGATACAGAATTAGAGACTGGTCCGTTTCTGCGAAAGGGACGAAAATTAGGCTTATTTTTAGCCTTAAAAGACCTATCCTGTGGGAGGGCGTGGCCCTTTCCCCCAGTGATGTCTGAAATAATCTCTTTCAAATCAGGTCCAAATAATGTTTTACCTTTGAAAGGAATGTTAAGCAATTTTGTCTTGGAAGACACATCCGCTGACCAAGACTTTAGCCAAAGCGCTCTGCGCGCCACGATAGCAAACCCTGAATTTTTCGCCGCTAATCTAGCTAATTGCAAAGCGGCATCTAAAACAAAAGAGTTAGCCAATTTAAGTGCTTGAACTCTGTCCATAACCTCCTCATACGAAGATTCTTTACTGAGCGATTTTTCTAGTTCCTCGAACCAGAAACACGCTGCCGTAGTGACAGGAACAATGCATGAAATTGGTTGTAGAAGGTAACCTTGCTGTACAAAAATCTTTTTAAGCAAACCCTCTAATTTCTTATCCATAGGATCTTTGAAAGCACAACTACCTTCGATAGGAATAGTAGTGCGTTTGTTTAGAGTAGAAACCGCCCCCTCGACCTTGGGGACTGTCTGCCATAAGTCCTTTCTGGGGTCGACTATAGGAAATAATTTCTTAAATATAGGGGGGGGGGGGACAAAAGGTATGCCGGGCCTTTCCCACTCTTTATTTACTATGTCCGCCACCCGCTTGGGTATAGGAAAAGCGTCGGGGGGCACCGTAACCTCTAGGAACTTGTCCATCTTACATAATTTCTCTGGAATGACCAAATTGTCACAATCATCCAGAGTAGATAACACCTCCTTAAGCAGTGCGCGGAGATGTTCTAATTTAAATTTAAATGTCACAACATCAGGTTCAGCTTGATGAGAAATTTTTCCTGAATCTGAAATTTCTCCATCAGACAAAACCTCCCTCATGGCCCCTTGAGATTGGTGTGAGGGTATGTCAGAACAGTTATCATCAGCGTCCTCTTGCTCTTCAGTGTTTAAAACAGAGCAATCGCGCTTTCTCTGATAAGTCGGCATTTTGGATAAAAGATTTGCTATGGAGTTATCCATTACAGCCGTTAATTGTTGCATGGTAATAAGTATTGGCGCACTAGATGTACTAGGAGCCTCCTGTGTGGGCATAACTGGTGTAGACACAGTAGGGGATGATGTAGTATCATGTTTTACTCCCCTCATTTGAGGAATCATCTTGGGCAATATCATTATCTGTGGCATTACTGTCCTTACTTTGTTTGGACACTATGGCACAATTATCACATAAATTTAAATGGGGAGACACATTGGCTTTCATACATATAGAACATAGCTTATCTGATGGTACAGACATGTTAAACAGGCTTAAACTTGTCAACAAAGCACAAAAAACGTTTTAAAATAAAACCGTTACTGTCACTTTAAATTTCAAACTGAAAACACTTTATTACTGAATATGTGAAAAAGTATGAAGGAATTGTTCAAAATTCACCAAAATTTCACCACAGTGTCTTAAAGCATTAAAAGTATTGCACACCAAATTTCAGAGCTTTAACCCTTAAATTAACGGAACCGGAGCCGTTTTTACATTTAACCCCTATACAGTCCCAGCTATATGCTTTGCTGAGACCCAACCAAGCCCAGAGGGGAATACGATACCAAATGACGCCTTCTATAAGCTTTTTCAGTGATTCTTAGCTCCTGACACATGCATCTGCATGCCTTGCTCTCCAAAAACAACTGCACATTAATGGCGCGAAAATGAGGCTCTGTCTATAACTAGAAAGGCCCCCAACACAGTGCCTGCCGTTTTTCTAAACGTTCCCCAAGATTATAATACCAATTATTAGTTAGAATCTGCATAATATGCCTAGTAAAGCAATCGTTTTAGCCCAGAAAAATGTCTACCAGTTTTTAAGCCCTTTTTGAAGCCCTTTATTCTTTTATGTTTAACTAAGAAAATGGCTTACCGGTCCCCATGAGGGGAAATGACAGCCTTCCAGCATTACATGGTCTTGTTAGAAATATGGCTAGTCATACCTTAAGCAGAAACGTCTGCTAACTGTTTCCCCCAACTGAAGTTGTGGAAACAGCAATCGATTTTAGTTACTGTCTGCTAAAATCATCTTCCTCTTACAAACAGAAATCTTCATCCTTTTCTGTTTCCGAGTAAATAGTACATACCAGCACTATTTTAAAATAACAAACACTTGATAGAAGAATAAAACTACATTTAAACACCAAAAAACTCTTAACCATCTCCGTGGAGATGTTGCCTGTGCAACGGCAAAGAGAATGACTGGGGTGGGCGGAGCCTAGGAGGGATCATGTGACCAGCTTTGCTGGGACTCTTTGCCATTTCCTGTTGGGGAAGAGAATATCCCACAAGTAAGGATGACGCCGTGGACCGGACACACCAATGTTGGAGAAAAGGTTGGTTTTATTCAGAGAATCAAAGCATGGTAAAATATTGTTTTCTGTTTAAAAAGGTTACATAGAAGGGTTAAATAAAAGCTGTTTCAGGTTAAATAGCATGTCTATGCACATCTAAATACTGCTGTACTTACGCTTACTGCTTGATAGGGACAGCTCCCATTAAACCATTGGTGGACAGAGACTAGCCCAGTATGACAAGCAAATGTCTGTTTATTCTGCATAGCTGTATCTATTGTAAAACACATTCATCCATATGGGACAGCAGAATCGGACTAAAGGAATCAGCGTGGTCCGAGTTGTACCACTGGCCCTGATCTTAAGAAAGCAGCACTGTATCACAGCCCAGAGTGGCGGATGACCTTACATTTGTATACCGGTTTGGCTTCATAAAAGGGTGTGTTTGGTACAATGCACTATTTTTTTAAAATTATGTTATAATACAGATCTGTACCGACCCAATCCCTTTATACAATTGGGTATTCAAAAAGGTCATATAAAAAGTGACTTAAACATATATGACAGCTGATAAATACTGGATATCAAGTGCAAACATTTTTTTGTGGCTTAACTCCTTTTATATAGAGATATTGTTGGTCATCTTGTTAGCCTTGCATTATGACTACCGAAGATAAATCAAGGAAAGCTCTATTTTAAAACACCAAATACTGTAATGCATTTGAAGAGCCATCTTTTTCAGTAATGAAGGGATATGCATAAGGATATCCTAAGAACTAATTAAGCTTACACTTCAGAACAAAATCTAGGCAGGCCTAAAGGCCTATGGTTTTTACCTAGAGTCAAAATATACCTGTTTCTATGTTTCATTGTATTATCCTAAATTTTCATTCTAGTGTGACAAGGATGACACCATGTCCTCTGAAGCAGGCCACATTCCTAATTGTTTCTGGGTGAATAAAGAGGGAATGGGGGTATTTTAGTAAAGCTTGGGAGTTATGAAGTTGGGAAGTTAGCATGTGTTTTGCATAAAACTAACACTGGTGACTGGATATCTGGGACTCAGGAGGTTGTGAGGGGCCATCATAGGATCATGGGTGAATAGTGGGTTGGGCCATGGGCTTGTCTAGGTGGTTTGAGATCATATCTGGGAGGTCAGTCAGCGGAGCTAATGGAACTCCTGTAAATCTGGAGATACGGCAATGTCAGAGGGATAGTGAGACAGATACATATATAAAATCAAAAAGGTAAATTATAGACATAATAATTATGAATGTAGCCTACAAAGGTTATATCAAAGGGCCATGATACCCAAATGTTAAAACACTTGAAAGTGATGCAGCATAGCTGTAAAAAGCGGACTATAAAATATCACCTGAACATCTCTATGTAAAAAACAAAGATATTTTAATTCAAAATGTCCTAAATATTAACATCCCATTGTGAAGGACTTTAAGCAGCAAATCAGTATGCCTGTACCGGGACAGGCAAGGGAGTGAGCCTCGTGCACACATGTTATTTGCCTATTCAGTTTAAGGAAGTTTACTATGAAATCTCATGAGAGTTAAGTGAAATCTCATGAGCTCACAGTAAAAGAGTTCATGACCTCAGCACTGTTGATGCTGATTGGCTGCAGTCCATTTCTTCATATATTTTTTTTTTACCTGCAGCTGGGCAGCAGCTGAAGTATAACTTTTAAGACTGAACTTACTCTGCTGAGCTGAGGAAGTTGTGAGGTAAAATATCTTCCTTTTTTACATTGAGATTCTCAGGTGATATTTTCCTGTCAGCTTTTTACAGTTATACTGCATCAGTTTCAAGTGATTTAGCATATGAGTATTATGTCCCTTTAATGATGAGTGCTCTGCTTGGTATTTTATTAACAATAAATTGATGTCAACTGTTCCCAATGTTTCTTTTTCTTTAAACAATTTGAAACATTATCCTTTGTATTGTATTTACTTTAATGTCCCAAGGACTTAGTTAACATAATCCATGATATAATGTGCCTAAGGTATATTTATTTGACAGTTTATACCATGTGTTTCAAGATTAAAGAGAGAGAAAATGTCTGCAGTATGCAGATGCTGTACAGCACAAATCACCACCACTCACATGCAAGTGATGCAATAAAATGTATAAAAAATATATAAAGATATATCAGTAGTTAACTGCTGACCTCCATATTCCAATAATTAAGGTAATGGTCAGACAAATATTTTTATTCTTAATTCTAATACTTTGCGACACCTTTTTGTGGCAGGGGTAACAGTCTGCTGGCTGTTTCTTATTTATTTTATTTTTTTACTTTTTATATGTTTGTCAATTACCAGTTTATTTTTTTTATATGCCAGTGACAACCAAGTTACTAAAAATAACTAGCGTGTAGCTAAAAGTCGATAATATCAAATCCCACTGAAACATGCAACAAAAATGCACACTTTTTTTCTCAAAGTACATAAATGGATACAGAATTACATGCACATATAAACAAAACTGACACAATAATCTGATTTGATAGAATAAAGTGGAAATAAAATACTCATGTCCCTGATGTATTAACCCAATTACAGACTGAGAGGACTGAAACACAGTGCAGAAAGTGTCCTCCAAATAGGAAGGCGAAAGTAAACTGAACACTAAACGGTAGGTATTTGCAAGCAATATTACTACCCTGGCTTCTCTGACACACCCTTGGTAGTCGCTTTTATAATGCCTGTCATAATTTTATTAATTATCCTTTCGCTTTATTCGCTCTCTCTGTCCCTGTCTAACGTTACCTAGCACTGGCCTTCCTCCGGGGTCTGTCTTATTGTGGCGATGGCGCGGCATCCTGATCAACAACATAAACTCTCCCCACAGATGTTCCCTTCACCACTTATGCGTATGCTAATACACACAGCGACCTTAACTAAGATAGCCATCGTGCTGTGCAGTGCTTTTTTACTGCTGGTGGCCATCTTAATTGAGGTCGGACAGAAATGGTGAAGTATTGTTGCATAAACAAGAAGGGGTAATTGTGTAGTAGCAATCAGGACCAGTACTTTTAATAGGCAGATACAGGCGCCCATCTATAAAGTTCGCCTGTAGGCACATGCCTTAGTTGCCTACTCTGCCTTATCAATCCGGCTCTTTTGTAGATGAGATGAAAATTGGCTTAGTGAATATAAATGTGGGTAATAAACCTCCTTCCTCTAATGTGTTAGGGCATTTTGTTATTGCACTGTTGATTGTATTTAACTATGCTGTTGTTTACAAACTTTTCTATCCTGTTTATTGGTTGTTTATCAGCTGCCCCCAACACGTTTTCAAGTTTGTAGAAACCACAATACAAATAAAAACTTTTTTGTATTGTAAAATATTGGATTGGATCTGAGCAGATAGCGAAAAGAACCTCCCAGGGTAACACAAACATTTGTGATTTCCCTGAGTACATACAATACACAGGAATGGACCTCACTTTCAGACCAGACAGGGTACACATCCTAAGTCACTGTATACTCCACAGCCTGAATACTAACAGACAGCTGTACAGTTGACAGTAGGGTTGCCAGCTATCCTTAAAAAAAAATACTGGACAGCCAAACAGATAACTGGGGGGGGGGGGGGGGGCGTAGAGGTGTACACAGGGTTTAAAGCGCATTTATGCACATATATTTACACACACATACTGTATATTCAAAGTATACAGTATAAATACACATATATATATAAATATATATATTAAATAGTCATGTGACATTATAGCCCATGCCTATATATATA
The DNA here is from genome assembly GCF_027579735.1 of Bombina bombina. NCBI lineage: Eukaryota > Metazoa > Chordata > Amphibia > Anura > Bombinatoridae > Bombina > Bombina bombina. The sequence continues at coordinate 137,713,613 of NC_069509.1, read as the reverse complement.
TATTTTTAGATAGATATATTTTGTATAAATACTTGTTTGCACAATAAAGTGGGAAGTGTTCAGGAAATCCAATTTCTGCACTTTGTATTGCATATTTATACACAGAAATATATAGAGTGTGTGTGTATACACTGTATATACAGTATATATATATATATATATATATATATGTACAGTCTATTGCCTACAATGTATATATATACATATATACATACATATATACATATACACACACACACACATTTTATATTTACAGCATATTATATATGTACAGTGTGTGTGTGTTTATATATATATATATATATATATATATATGCACACACATATGGAGAGAGATTTTATAGTTTTGTAGGTGATAAATTATTAATATATAACAATATTAAAGGGACATGAAAGCCAATTTTTTTCTTTCATGATTTAGAAAGAGCATGCCATTTTAAACAACTTTCTAATTTACTTCTATTATCTAATTTGCTTCATTCTCTTGATATCACTTGCTGAAAAGCATATCTAGATATGCTCAGTAGCTGCTGATTGGTTGCTGCACCTAGAGGCTTTGTGTGATTGGCTCACACATGTGTATTGCTATTTCTTCAATAAATGATATCTAAAGAATTGAGCAAATTAGATAATAGAAGTAAATTGGAAAGTTGTTTAAAATTGCATGCCCTATCTGAATCATGAAAGTTTAATTTTGACTAGACTGTCCCTTTAAGAGGAGATTGTTTACACACACACACACATATATATATATATATATATATATATACACATGCACAGTGCACGCACACACACTATATATATATATATATATATATATATATATATATATATATATATATATATATATATATATATGTGTGTAATTTTGAGGATAATATTGCTTTTCAAGTTGTTGTCAGTCTACAAACACATACCTCATCATGGTGAGGTGAACTGCTTGCAAAATCCGACTTGAAGACTTCTTCAATATTCCATGGGCAGCCAGCAGCTTGCCCTCTCTTGCTCTGCCTCTTAGCCAGGCCAGCTGAGCCAGATAATACCCAGTAAGTACCGCTGACTTGCTTTGCTGACTGGTACTACGGTCGTACTAACGTTGAGAAGTCTGAGTGAATGACACGTCCCACACTGATTTTCTCAGCTCAGCCTCTCACTCAAAAATCATGTTCGGCGAGCGGGTCTCCCGAGTTGCCTACGTCACTTGATCACGTGACGTGTCACTCACAGTCAGATTCAGTCAGATTGCGCTGTAACGCCGGCACCGCACTGCAAACCACCTGACCTGTCACCTCTGGCTGCCTGTCGCTGTCACACACACTTTACAATTACACCACACAGCATATGATATTGGAGAAGGATAATGGAATATAAAGCTAAAATGTTTACTGTCACTCATCATTGTCACTGTGATGATCAAAAAATAAAAGCAGAAGATATGTCCGGTTTTCTTCCTTAGACATTCCCGGACAGAAACCTAAAATACCGCAACCCTAGTTGACAGCAACTCAGGAGGTTAACCCCTGAGCTGCCTGTGTGACAGGCTTAGAGTGAAACAAAATTTGTCAGCACAACACATAGAAAACGTGGCACTCACCAGCAGGCACACAGTAATGTTTAAAAGCAAAAATATAAGAGTCAGTGGCATTTGGCACAGAACGGTTTAAGCCCAGGACCATGTCAAGGTCTCTCCCCTCCTGGGACGCTAACCTGCACACACACAATGCATTCTTTCAACCAAACCAACTGGGAACCTCTGGTCTGTAAAATGCCTACCAGAAAATATCACATGGATATCTCTATGTAAAACGGGAAGATAACTTACCTGAAAATTTCTTCAGTAGCCTTTAAGCATCTAATCAGAATGCTTGTGCCAGGATTTGTAGCAAGAAAATGTGTATCTTGCATGTGCATGCACAGTCAATTTATTTTACTCCTAAGTAAGGAATTTTACTATGAAATCACACATGATAATGGTTAACTCTGATGAAGTTGATTGACTTTTTTTTTTGTTTTTCTCACAATGCTCACAAAATAAATGATATACCTTCCAAAATCTGCTGGATGATTTCCAGGATGTGGAAGATAAGATTAAAAGTTGGTGAGTTTACCTGTAATTTGTAGGTGGGGCTGTGTAAGGAGGGGAGGGGTTATGGACAGATGGGTGGATATGTAGGCGTGTTAAATAGGTGCATGGGTGATCCATAGGCGTGTCTGGTCAGTTCTTTAAAAACACCTAGATATGTTGGTGAGCTGTCAAAATTTTGAAGTGATATTTTTATGTCAGGTTTTTACAGATTAAATATATGGGCAACACGTCCCTTTCAATATTATCATCCTTTACATAGGTGTCAAAACCATTTATGATTATCCTTATTTTCTTGACAGGCACAAAACCTCAACTGGACCAACCAGCACTGACTGCTCAAAAACAATCTAATATATTGATTTTCAGATATTACTTAGGGCTATGTATATCCGTTGATGTTATAGAGAAGTTACCAGTCCAAATAGAAGAAAAAAAAAAACAAGTCTTGAAACCTAGTATATCTTCTCTGTAGATGAATAAGCTTGCAGCCAAACTCTGTCATGTATTAATAAAATAACAGTAAATATTTTATGCACACAGAAGAGCCAGCGGATACACTGATCTGACGGTGCATCAATGTTCGCTGTCTGCAGTCCTCTTACTGCCACAAGTTACACAAGCTCTGTAGGATGTCACAGATAAGGAAATGCAGAAAACAATACAAAAGTCAGTGTTTGTGTAAAAGCTTGAAGGTTCCAAGACAGCATGAAATAATTAAAACATCAATAAAAAATGTCTCACAACTATACCTATTTTTCTGAGAGCAATTCATTTTAATTAGTTACTATACAATTATTATTTCTTTTTCTAATACATCTGTCTTATGTTAACATGAAACGTGTAATTCTCTTTAAAATGCTTAAAGGGACAGTCTACACCAGAATATTTATTGTTTTAAAAGATAGATAATCCCTTTATTACCCATTTCCCAGTTTTGCATAACCAACACAGTTATAATAATATACTTTTTACCTCTGTGATTATCTTGTATCTAAGCCTCTGCAAACTGCCCCTTTTTTCAGTTCTTTTGACAGACTTGCAGTCTAGTCAATCAGTGCCTGCTCCCAGATAACTTCTCATGCACAAGCACAGTGTTATCTATATGAAATATGTGAACTAACACCCTCTAGTGGTGAAAAACTGTTAAAATGCAATCTGAAAGAGGTGGCCTTCAAGGTCTAAGAAATTAGCATATGAACCTCCTAGGTTAAGCTTTCAACTAAGAATACCAAGAGAACAAAGCAAAATTGGTGATAAAAGTAAATTAGAAAATTGTTTAAAATTACATGCTCTATCTGAATCATGAAATTTTATTTTGGCCTAGACTGTCCCTTTAACTGTACAAAGAAAAATATTATTTCCCTTTTTCTTGTACTTACAAATGTTGTTTATTCCACAGACCAGTGCATTCTGCATTATGAACAGTGACCTCACAACATACTAAATAGTTATTGCTTGATCGGTGTACAAGATCATTTATATTTATCACTAAGTGGGCAAAGGGTATAACATTCACATACTTAGGAGGCTTTACAAGAGGTATGTCCCTGAATTGCAAAACAATTTATGATATATATTAAATAAATAAAATATTTTAATGCCCCTTTATGTTTAAAGGGACAGTAAAGTCAAAATTAAACATTCATCATTCAGATAGAGCATTCAATTTTAAACAACTTTCCAGTTTTTGGTACACGCTAACTACGCCTGTACCTATGGCAATAAGGATTAAAAGAACAGCACATTTTGAGGAGTATTGCAATGCTATAATGCCTTCTCACTATTATTCTCCACAAGTGTTTTAATTATTAACCCACTGCACATTTTTTATGTAGGTAATACATCACACAGTACTTTGCCCAGAGTACTGTGTTGACGTAGCACCTACATCCAACAAAGAGGCACAGGCTGCGGTCCCGCTATCAGCTTTGAAAGCTAGATCTGCAACCAAGGGACATAAGGCATCTGCCTTCATATGGTTATAAAGCACTGGTCATACTCCCTTACAATATGAAGCCAGATTGCCAATAGTCTGTAAGATCTTTTTGGTTGTTCCAGTGGGATGTGTGTGATGGAAGGAGAGAGGCAGGTGGACGGCCCATCGCAGCAGGGGGAGGAAGGCGTCAATCTCTTCACTATGGAAAATGTTTGTCAGGGGTAATAGGAGGGATAGGTCCTTATACTACAGTGCTAGCTAAAAGGGGAGAGGTCAGTCATTATTCTTTTCTCTAGTGAAGGGACTGCCATTTCTGAATAAATGAGTTCTAGATACGCTTTTATAACCATTTGTCTTATGACTGCAGTAGTAGTGTGTAAAAAATTAACTAATGAATCCGCACTCACTGGACTTTTCAAGGATTATTTATTCAAATCTTAAATAAATATATATATTATTCTTTTTACTTGTTTTTGGTTATTTTACATTAGTTTTTTTAATTCTGTGAATAAGCAGCTAGTTGAATCTGTTGTTCACTAAATGCTCTTTTTGGGCTCCATGTACGAAGCAGCAAAAGCTGCTCCGGAGCCTTTGCGGGGCAGGTTCGCATATGCGAGCCTGCTTCCTGCAATGTAAGAAGCAGCGGTCATTAGACCGCTGCTTCCTACACCCTACGCCACCTCTTAGGTGGCGAAGCAAAATCACAGAGAGCACGCTCGCTCTCGGTGATTGACAGCCCCTTTGGTCGCGCGATTGAAGGGGCGGGCATTACACACTCCGATGAGTGTGTAATGATACATACGGGTAAGCGGATCAATAGATCCGCTGCCCGTGTAGTGGAGGCGGGCGGACAGCTTCGCGAGTTAAGAAGCTGTCCGCCCGCCTCTTAGTACATGGCGCCCTTTATGTCACAAAATATGTAGTTTTCATAGGTAAATTGAAAAAAGGGTTCTGTACCAAAAACAGCCCTCTCCTAAGCTTACATTCCTGCTTTTTCAGATAAAGAAGAAAAATTGATTTTAGGAGTAAATTAGAAAGATGCTTAAAATCACATGCTCTATCTGAATCATGAAAGAAAAACATTTTGTTTTCATATTCCTTTAAGAGCTATGTGTGTAGACATACATTTCATTTTCAGAACGTGTATCAAAATGTGTAAAAAAAAAAAAAGAAGCCTTGATACACGTGTATAAAGAATTTAAAATTTTAAAATAACATGCAGAATATAATTATACAAATTTTACTGTTGCTATAGTAATTGCAATCGATGGTCGAGATTCATTAATTTGTCGTGAAGCCTTGTAATAAAATTACAAGTTCCAAATTAATTGAACATCGCATTTCTTGTATTTTCCAGGGTTTTGTTAGCGTGTGTTCTTCTATAGCTGAGTGAAGTGCTCAATACATACAGTAATATCACACATCAAAAGTAAACTGTTTGCAATGTGGAAATAAAAACAATCCTTACAAGCTCAACACTTACAAAACAGTTTTTGGGAACGTTTGTAATTGTGAAATATTTGCCTGTTATGGTAAAGTTTTATCAAGTCAAAATAGAAAGAAGAACTGGTAAAATAATGAATTGAAGTACAATGCTCAGTTGTTTCACTATACATAAGCAAACATTTTAGAAGAATTCTGTTCAGATTTCATGTCCATTTAAAGGGACACTCAAGTCAAAATAAACTTTTATGATTCAGTTAGAACATGCAGTTTTAAGAGACATTTTTAATTTACTTACATTATCATATTTTGCAAAGTCTTTTTATATACACACTTTCTGGGGAACAAGATCCTACTGAATACGTGCACAAGCTCAAAGGGTATACATATACTAGTCTGTGATTGGCTGATGTCTATCACATGATAAGGGGGGATTGAAAATGGGAGAAAAAATCTACTGCTTATTTGAAATTCAGAGTAGGTGTTATTGCATTGTCTTTTTATTATGCACTTGTTAATTATGTAATTCCACTGCATTGAGTGGTCCTTTAAAGGGATAGAAAGGTTACAACTAAAATGTACACGGGCACATTTCAGCTTTTAAAAAGAAACATGTTTGCAATATACTTTCATTAGCAAAAATTCTTCTAGTAATAGTTATTACTCTTTTTCAGTGGCATATGCACACATGCTTCATGTGCCCTGTGCACTAGCATAACAACATCACACCTCCTCAAAGAGTCAGGAGTGGCTTGCAGGCACATTTCACACCACTGCCAACTCTCGAAGCTTGAATACTTGTGCACGAGCCCTCAGCATTATGTTCATATGCCATTGGAAAATTGTAAGCAATTTTTTTTCTAATGAAAGTATATTGCAAAAATGCTTCTATTTAAATACCATTCAGTAAGCTCAGCTTTCTTCTTCCAGAGAGAATGAACTGTTCTTAAACTAAAAGAAAGCGGCACAATTTGATATCATTAGTTATAGTCATAGCTTGTTTCTAAATGTATTTATTTTTTTGTTTATTATAACTGTGATCAACAAAAGAGTAAAATATTTTTCTTTTCTCTTTGAAAACTTTATTTTCTTTTAAGTATAGTGAGAGAATAATATTAAAAAAAAAAAAGCTTTAAAAGCATGCTTTTTCAATGATTATTGCTAAAATAAGCAAAAATGCTGTAACACCGCCATCTTCAGTCCTTTTTTTGTAATTACACTTCTCATTTGACTTCTAAATAGCACAAGTTGCCTTTTCATTTTTATTTATATGATTTGTCAGTCATGTCCAGATATGGAAGATAACTCCTTGCTATTGGTCCTTTATATGTTAATTTACCTAATATGGGTAACAGTCTTTTAAAGATACATTTTAAATTAATATACAATGCTGAGTTTTCTAAGGTAACTAATTTCTATATTATGGAAAAAATAAAGAATTTTTCAGGAAAAAAATATAAAAACAAAGCTACTAAAGAAAATGTAGGATATTTGGGGCAGGGATCAACTACTGGTATCTGAGTGATTTGTTGTTATTTTGCTTTCCTCAGTGCTACAGAATATGACTGCACATTCAAAATAAAATATAATACAAAATATGGTACTAATAATATTTTTATAATTAAATTGTTACTACTAAAAAGACATACTAGTTGCAGACTTAGCAGCACTTCATTTATTAGCTAACAGGCTGATGATGTTTCCAGCCAGGGAACCTGTCAGCTCACTCTTAGGGCTTGTCAAGTCATTGCTGTTGCAGCTTCTCCCCCTGCTCTTGTGCAACCAATAACAAAGATCAGGGCATGTCAATCATCTTGGATGAATAAGGGCCAGATTACGAGTGGCGCGCTAACAGTTATGTGCTAGTGATATTGGGTTTATTGCGTGTGTTGGAAGTAGCCGTGATCGCTTGAGTGTTAGAAAAAAAGTCTGCAAAGGTATTTAACATAGAGATACATACATATACATGCATATATATATATATATATATATATATATATATATATATATATATATATATATATATATATATATATATATATATATATATATATATATATATAAAAGAAAATACTTGCACTCACTAGAACATTTCAATAAATCTTTACTGTGTATATATATATATATATATATATATATATATATATATATATATATATATATATATATATATATACAGTATATAAATGTGTGTAAATATATATGTTTAGATGTGTGTACATATGTATTTTTGTATTTACTGTATATGTGTATATATGTATTTACAGACATATATAAACACATAAATTCATACATAAGTGCATTGAAGCCCTTTGAAGTCAAGTAGATGAAAACATGTTAAAGCATATTTATGCAATATTTATATTTAATAAAGGTTTTAACTATGTATTTACTGTAATTTTTTACATTCCAATGTTCTGCACATAGCTAAATATGTTCTATGTATTTATAACTTGGGGGAAATACTTATTTCTACATATGTCTGATGGTATTATGGTACAATATATATATTATTATTATTATTATACTTTATATATTAAGCGCCAACATATTCCGCAGCGATGTCCATGGGTACAATTCATATAAATAAAACAATACAAGACAAAATTTACAAACACATACAGGAGGGATTGAGGGCCCTGTTCCCGTGGGAACTTACAATCTAGAAGGGTATGAGGTTGAGAAACAGGAGGTGAGGACTGCAAGATTGAGAAATCTATCTATCTATCTATCTATCTATCTATCTATCTATCTATCTATATATATATATATATATATATATATATATATATATATATATAAAACACATGAGACCTCTTATTAGACATACTTTTGTAATATTTAATTATTAGACTCCATTGTGTCCTTGTATTTTGCACATTTTTGTATATCTTGTATCTTGGTACAGTTTGAATAATTGAACCCAATTCAGAATTTATTAAATCCCTGTAATCCCTTTTCCTCCCAGCATCGCAAGAGTTAAATGTGAGGTTTTTATTTTGGCCCAATCAGATGCTGCCCGTAGGTATATACATGCTCCACATTTTAATACTAACAGGTCACAGATGAAGGTGTGAGCCGAAACTAATCTGAACCCTCTTTCTCCTGAATTTAATTTTACATTTTGTGTTTAATAACAGTTCCATGACTAATAAATGTCTATTGCTTTGCTTTTACCCGTGCTCCGTTTTTTTAATTTTTTTACCTTATATCTTTGAGTCCTGATAACTTTTTTTTGCAATATTTTTTTAATAATTTTGAATAGTTTTATTTTGAGTGTAACTGTACGTTTAAATGTATTTTTAATTTTTTTTGTGACACTTTTTTTTGTCTAAGTTAACCAGAGCTCTGAGGTTGCGCTATCCTGACGCCTTAACTTCAATTGTGCTCAGGCGATCATGTTTACTTTCAACTTGTAATATAGGCGCTACATCCAATGTGCGCAAAAAAACGAGATAACTGTTAGCTCACTACTTATAATTCGGCCCATTGTGTTTAATTGTGCATAACTTTGCAATGCACTTTCATTATTCATTTTACCTATTTTTCCTGTAATTTAACTGGAGTGTATTCCATGGAATGCCGTAACCTGACACTCATATACGCTACAGAGATTGGCTGAAATGAGGAGAAGCTTGTTTATAATTGTTTATAATTGGCCACAGAAAAGGAAGTAAGGTAACATTCAAAAGAGGATTGTGTCCATACCCTGCAAAACAATACTTATGTTTCGAACACCATGACAGATTTAAACACTGTTAAAACATTTATTTTGCATGCAGATATTTTAAAATGCAGTAATTAATTTTTGATCCATAAATAAAATATGACTTTAATGTCCCTTTAACTTGCGGATTGCAAGTCATACAGGGCACCATTCCAATTAATCAGAATTCATTTGAAAAGCCCCTTGAGCCTTTGGATTCATATCATTTTAAAAACTTACACAAACACAATCACATGATAACTTATGCGTTTCAATTTTGTTCATGCCATGAAAGTTACCCCTATACCATGAACAGGGATATTTCAACAAAAGAATTTCAATCGGGGCCCAGTCACTATATTTGCCAGGGACCACAATACATCATACTAACACTTAAAGGGATGTGAAACCCAAAATTTCTATGATCAATTCTTCTTCATTCTCTTGGTATCTTTTGTTGAAAAGCATGGATGTATGCTTAGGAGCCGGCCCATTTCTGAAACACTATATAGCAGCAGTTTTGCAAGAATGTTATCCATTTGCAAGAGCACTAGAACCCTATTTCCTTCCATGTAGTGCTACAGATGCTTACCTAGGTATCTCTTTAACAAATAACACCATGGGAACATAGCAAATTTTAATATAGAAGTAAATTCAAATCATTTTTTTAAAATGAAATGTTCTGTCAATCACAAAAGAACATTTTTGGGTTTCATATTCCTTTAAGCTAAAGATGACCCCTCAAACTAAATTTAAACTATAATCGCAATTTTAGTTAATCAATTACATGGGGAATTTGTCACTTCTAAGGGCCATGATACCCAAATGTTGAAACACTTGAAAGTGATGCAGCTGTAAAAAGCAGACTAGAAAATATCACCTGAACATCTCAGTGTAAAAAATAAAGATATTTTACCTCAAAAGTTCCTCAGTAGCCACATCCCATTGTAAAGGACGTCTAAGCAGCAAATCAGTATGTCTGTCCCAGGACAGCGAAGGGAGTGAGCATTCATGCACACTCATCTTATTTCCCTATTCAGTTTAAGGAAGTTTACTATGTAATCTCATGAGAGTTAAGTGAAATCTCATGAGATCACAGTAAAAGAGTTCATGACCTCAGCACTGCTGATTGGCTGCTGCTCATGTTTTTTTTTTTTTTTTTTTTACCTGCAGCTGGGCTGCAGCTGAATATAACTTTTTACACAGAACTTACTCTGCTGAGCTGAGGAGATTGTGAGGTAAACCATCTTCATTTTTTACATAGAGATGCTCAGGTGATATTTTCCTGTCAGCTTTTTACAGTTATACTGCATCAGTTTCAAGTGATTTAGCATATGAGTATTATGTCCCTTTAATTAATTTAGCAGTTAATACTACTGAATTTTACTACATTTTGTGCAATTGCCCAAGCTCTTTTATTATTGCAATGAAAATGACCATAACTAGATCTTACCATGCCCCAGGGTAAAGACTGGGACTGGGGTTATCATTTAAATAGCTTAACCCCTTAACGATTCATGTCGTACAGGGTACGTCTTGCACAAACTGGTCTTTAAAGACCAGCGACATACCCTGTACGACATTAGGGGTTTAAAGCGGCCGGAAGCGATCCTGATTGCTTCCAGACACTTTCCGGTTATTGCAGTGATGCCTCGATATCGGGGGCGGGCGGGCGCGTGCACAGGGTGGAAGCGGGTGGGAATGGCTACACTACAGAAAATTTGTGGGCTAAAAGTGGGATAGAGTGGGGTCAAATTTAATTAAAATAAAAACATCTAAGGGATCTGGGAGGGGGTGGGGGGTTGGTTTTTTTTGGGGGAAGCTACACTACAGAAAAAAATTAATAACATTTTTAAAATATGCATTTTTTTTTTTGTAAACTGGGTACTGGCAGACAGCTGCCAGTACCCAAGATGGCTACCAATAAGGTCGAGGGGGAGGGTTAGAGAGCTGTTTGGGGGGATCAGGGGGTGGGATGTGTCAGGTGGGAGGCTGATCTCTACATTAAAGCTAAAATCAACCCTGCAAGCTCCCTACAAACTACCTAATTAACCCGTTCACTGCTAGACATAATACATGTGTGATGCACAGCGGTATTTAGCGCCCTTCTAATTACCAAAAAGCAACGCTAAAGCCATATATGTCTGCTATTTCTGAACAAAGGGGATCCCAGAGAAGCATTTACAACCATTTGTGCCATAATTGCACAAGCTGTTTGTAAATAATTTCAGTGAGAAACCTAAAGTTTGTGAAAAAGTGAACGTTTTTTCTTTTTTATTTGATCGCATTTGGCGGGGAAATGGTGGCATGAAATATACCAAGATGGGCCTAGATCAATACTTTGGATTGTCAACTACAGTACACTAAAGCTAAAATTAACCCTAGAAGCTCCCTACATGCTCCCTAATTAACCCCTTCACTGCTGGGCATAATACACGTGTGGTGCGCAGTGGCATTTAGTGGCTTTCTAATTACCAAAAAGCAACACCAAAGCCATATATGTCTGCTATTTCTGAACAAAGGGGATCCCAGAGAAGCATTTACAACCATTTGTGCCATAATTGCACAAGTTGTTTGCAAATAATTTCAGTGAGAAACCTAAAGTTTATGAAAAAATTTGTGAAAAAGTGAACATTTTTTTTTTTATTTGATCTCATTTGGCGGTGAAATGGTGGCATGGAATATACCAAAATGGGCCTAGATCAATACTTTGGGATGTCTTCTAAAAAAAATATATATACATGTCAAGGGATATTCAGGGATTCCTGAAAGATATCAGTGTCCCAATGTAACTTGCGCTAATTTTGAAAAAAGTGGTTTGGAAATAGCAAAGTGCTACTTGTATTTATTGCCCTATAATTTGCAAAAAAAGCAAAGAACATGTAAACATTGGGTATTTCTAAACTCAGGACAAAATTTAGAAACTCTTTAGCATGGGTGTTTTTTGGTGGTTGTAGATGTGTAACAGATTTTGGGGGTCAAAGTTAGAAAAAATGTGTTTTTTTTTCCATTTTTCCTCATATTCTATCAAAAAAAATTATAGTAAATTATAAGTTATGATGAAAATAATGGTATCTTTAGAAAGTCCATTAAATGGCGAGAAAAACGGTATATAATATGTGTGGGTACAGTAAATGAGTAAGAGGAAAATTACAGCTAAACACAAACACAGCAGAAATGTAAAAATAGCCCTTGTCCTTAAAGGGACAGTAAACCATAAAAAAAATGTTATATAATTCTGCACATAGTGCAGAATTATATAACATTATAATAGCGCAAACATTGTAAAACCAGATTTCCCCTTTGAATTTAAAAAATAACTGCTGTTTTACAAACCCGCTCCCTGTGATCTTCTGAGCGGGTCTGTTTTTTCTAACAGCGCATCGGGCCAGCTGTATAGTCACAGCCCGGCCCGACCGCGCCATAGCACTAAGTGCAGCTCGCTCCTGCTCTGTCAGACAGCAGGAGCGAGCTGCACTTAGTGCTATGGCGCGGTCGGGCCGGGCTGTGACTATACAGCTGGCCCGATGCACTGTTAGAAAAAAACAGACCCGCTCAGAAGATCACAGAGAGCGGGTCTGTAAAACAGCAGTTATTTTTTAAATTCAAAGGGGAAATTTGGTTTTACAATGTTTGCGCTATTATAATGTTATATAATTCTGCACTATGTGCAGAATTATATAACATTTTTTTTATGGTTTACTGTCCCTTTAAGGGAAAGAAATTGAAAAATGGCCTTGTCCTTAAGGGGTTAAATTCTGGCTGTTGCAATCAACAGAGTTTGAGCCAGCAGCCACATAGGAGCAAGTAGGGTTGCTACCCCAGCCGTATTTGGTTTTTTACCGACATTGCCCGTATTTAAAGGGACATTATACACTAAACAAATGCTATATAGAATGATGCATTCAATGAACAGATTAGTCTGATAATAACATGTAGATGTATTTTTTAAAGTTTAATTAACTTTACACATATTTTGTCAATGGCTGTGTGGAATATAACAGTGCCTGCACACTCTATTGACCTATTTATAACTGCCCCTAATTGGCCACAGCAGAGACGGTAACCTAAGTTACAACATGGCAGCTCCCATTGTTTTATAGACACTTAATATTGACAACATACGTGTAAAGTTTTAAGCAGCTAATGAAACTTTAAAAAACACATCTACTACATGTTATTCTAATGCTTAAAATGAGATGAATGTTTGTTAAAGGGACAGTCTACACCTGAAATGTTATTGTTTAAAAAGATAGATAATCACTTTATTACCCATTCTCCAGTTTTGCACAACCAACACTGATATATTAATACACTTTTTACATCTGTGATTATCTTGTATCTAAGCTTCTGCAGACTGCCCCCTTATTTCAGTCCTTTTGGGAGACTTGCATTTTAGCCAATCATTGCTCCACGAACATGAGCACAATGTTGTCTATATGGCACACATGAACTAACATCCTCTAGCTGTTAAACACTGTCAAAATGCATTCAGATAAGAGGCGGCCTTCAAGGGCTTAGAAATTAGCATATGAGCCAACCTAGGTTTAGCTTTCAACTAAGAATAACAAAGAGAAAAAAGCAAAATTGGTGGAAAAAGTAAACTGGAAATTTGTTTAAAATGACATGCCCCATCTGAATCATGAACGTTTGTTTTGGACTAGACTCCCTTTAATAATAATTGAAGTGGTGACAATCAGGTTACATTTCTAATTAACCCCTGCCTAGAAGATTATAGTCCAAACTTGCTGACAAGTCAGAGCCAAGCTATAATACTCTTAGAGACAAACACACAAAAGCTCTTCTGTCCTATACCCAAAAAGAGCACAAGCAGGTCCACACCTGGGGACATCATCCCTCCCTACAATGGCAGTCTACTCTTCTGTCTGATGTCATGACCGACTTCATATACTAGAGCACTCAATAAAGAACTTCTCCACACATGTAGGACCCTAATTAGCTACTCACCCAGCATGCCGTGCGAAAAGGAGTCAAATTACCAGACTTGACCAGCTTGGTCGGCTAACCCTACAGGAGTATTAGACAAAAACTATCAACCAGTAGGGAGCTGTAAACTTATTGCTGAGCTCTTACAATCACTATCAAAAGGACATGAAACCCCAGTTTTTACATCCACGATTCAGATAAATTATACAGTTTTAAAACCCTTTCCAATATACTTCTATTATCTAATTTAATTAATTATCCTGCCAAGTCGTTCTGCCAGTGTCCTGTGGTACCTCAACACTAGTACCTATTATCTAATTTGCTTCATTCTATTTGTATGCTTTGTTGAAGGAGCATTAATGCAGTACTGGGATCTAGCTGAAATCCAATGACAAGATGCATATACAGTATGTATAGCCACCAATCAGCAGCATCTGAGCCTACCTAGGTATACTTTTCAATAAAGGATACAACAACAACAAAATAAATTAGATAATTTAAATAAAATGGAATGTTATTTCAAATTGCATGCTCTGTTTCATGAAAGAAAAAAATGGGGTTTCATGTTAAAGAGACACAGAAATAAAAATTAAACATTCATGATTCAGAAAGTGCATGTCATTTTAAACAACTTTCCAAATCATTAACAAAATGTGCACAGTCTTTTTATATTTACATTTTTGGAGCCACCAGCTCCTACTGAGCATGTGCAAGAATTCACAGAATATACATATATGCATTTGTGATTGGCTGATGGCTGTCACATGGTACATATATGCATTTGTGATTGGCTGATGGCTGTCACATAATACAGGAGTGGAAATAGACACAACTTTGAAATTTGTCAGAAATAAATCTACTTCTCATTTGAAGATCAGACTAAGTGCTATTGTATTGTCTTTTTATCATGCATGTGTTGATTATGCAAATCGACTGTATTTACTGGCCCTTTAAGTATCATTAACCTTTTGGTACATTTCAGGCTAAGGCCCTAGCACTCCCTTTATATTATTTGCATTTATGTAACTATCTTTTTTTATAGCCCAGTTGCATTAGCTGCTATTCTAACATTATAGGCTTCAATAAATCCTTTGCTTGATACATTTTCTCCAGGGTTCGTTAATCCATTTATTAGAATATTATGAACATCATTAATTAATCATAGTTCTTTTTTTTTTTATTCCATCCTTTTCTACGGGTTATTTTTTTCTCTACAGCAATGATTCAGTATTCAAGCTGTTCAGCCAGCACAAAGCTGTTATTGCATAAATATTAATTAGGTGCTTGTTCTGCCCTGCTTCTTACACATTTCCCCCTGAAGTGGCAGTTTAAGTTGTCTCTCCCACAGGAGTCATGCTCTGTTAATTCTCACCTGCAGCTTTGCTGTAAACACCTCGTTACACTATAATTAGAAAGCTGATTAGTTCAGGGCCAGAAAATTGTTATTTAAAGGTCACTGCAGGGTTCTCAATGTATTTATCTTTTTGTACTAAATGAACAGGAATGGAAGAAATGGCTGTACAAAAATAAGATCTTCTGATTCCCCTAGCCCTGATTTTACTCACTTACCTGCCCTTGTTAAAGGGACAGTCAAGTAAAAATTAAACTGTCATGATTCAGATAGACTAAATACACACAGAGAGAAGCACACTCACAGGAACGAACAACTGTCTCAGTACTATTGTTAGCCTGTTCTATGGCGATTTACCACCTGGGTGCAGCTTCTTTTAGCCCAGTAATGCTTTTCACAGAGAAGAAATTTCCTGTAGTATATCAGTCTGATCCCGCCTATTACGGTCAGTCTAGCGCCAAAATACCAGGCAATTCCTCTCTGAACAAGGAACAAAGCAACCTCAGACGATTGTTTCGGCCTTCATTGGGCCTCGTCAGTGAGGTGTAGCAGTATTCCTCTAAGCACACTGAGCAAGGAGTCTATGTCTGGTTTCCCCTTTTTCCCATAGTGTGACTTAATACACACAGAGAGAAGTGCACTGACAGGAACGAACAACTGGCTCAATACTATTGTTAGCCTGTTCTATGGCGATTTACTACCTGGGTGCAGCTTCTTTTAGCCCAGTAATGCTTTTCACAGAGAAGAAATTTCCTGCAGTATATCAGTCTGATCCCGCCTATTACGGTCAGTCCAGCGCCGAAATACCAGGCAATTCCTCTCTGAACAAGGAACACAGCAACCCCAGACGATCGTTTCGGCCTTCATTGGGCCTCGTCAGTGAGGTGTAGCCATATTCCTCTAAGCACACTGAGCAAGGAGTCCACGTCTGGTTGCCCCTTTTTCCCATAGGGAGACTAAATACACACAGAGAGAAGCACACTCACAGGAACGAACAACTGGCTCAATACTATTGTTAGCCTGTTCTATGGCGATTTACCACCTGGGTGCAGCTTCTTTTAGCCCAGTAATGCTTTTCACAGAGAAGAACTTTCCTGTAGTATATCAGTCTGATCCCGCCTATTACGGTCAGTCCAGCGCCAAAATACCAAGCAATTCCTCTCTGAACAAGGAACACAGCAACCCCAGACGATCGTTTCGGCCTTCATTGGGCCTCGTCAGTGAGGTGTAGCCATATTCCTCTAAGCACACTGAGCAAGGAGTCTATGTCTGGTTTCCCCTTATTCCCATAGTGTGACTTAATACACACAGAGAGAAGTTCACTCACAGGAACGAACAACTGTCTCAATACTATTGTTAGCCTGTTCTATGGCGATTTACCACCTGGGTGCAGCTTCTTTTAGCCCAGTAATGCTTTTCACAGAGAAGAAATTTCCTGCAGTATATCAGTCTGATCCCGCCTATTACGGTCAGTCCAGCGCCGAAATACCAGGCAATTCCTCTCTGAGCAAGGAACACAGCAACCCCAGACGATCGTTTCGGCCTTCATTGGGCCTCGTCAGTGAGGTGTAGCAGTATTCCTCTAAGCACACTGAGCAAGGAGTCCACGTCTGGTTTCCCCTTTTTCCCATAGGGAGACTAAATACACACAGAGAGAAGCACACTCACAGGAACGAACAACTGGCTCAATACTATATATATATATATATATATATATATATATATATATATATATATATAATACGATTCAGATAGAACAGCAATTTTAAACATTTAAATTTACTTCCATTAACAAAATGTGCACAGTCTTTTTATATTTTCACTTTGTGAGTCACCAGCTCCCACTAAGCGTGTGCAAGAATTCACAGATTATACGTATATGCATTTGTGATTGGTTGATGGTGGTCACATGTTACAGGGGGGAATTGAAACAGCCATAACTTTAAGTTTGTCAGAACAAAATCTACTACTCATTTTAAGTTCAGACTAAGTGCTATTGTATTGTCTTGTTATCATGCATTTGTTGATTATGCAAATCGACTGTATTTACTGGTCATTTAAAAGGGAGTTTTTAATTCAAATTTAGCTTCCCATAAAACGGTCAAAATATGTTAACCAAACGCTAAATCATATGAAAGAGATTGCAGCATAGCTGAAACAAAGCTGAGTAGAATATGGCTATGTAAAAAATGAAGATGTTATACTTCAACATTTCTTCAGCAGCCATATTCAATAGTACAGAAACTTTAAGCATCCAATCAGGATGCTTGTCCTGGGGCTTGCAAGGGAGCATGCATAAGGCATATTGCAGGTACAGTCACTTTATTTCACTCCTTAGTTTAAAAAAGTTTTCTATGAAATCTTGTGAGATTATGGTGAAATCCCAGAAGATCACAAACAAGCAGTGTGAATTCATCACTGATGATGCTGATTGGCTGATTTTTTTCCACCACAAATGACAGCACAAAGAGTAGCTGAAGGATTACTACTCTGGTGAGCTGAAGAAATTCAGATTTAAAACATCTTCCTATTTTTACATAAAGATGTTCATGTGTTATTTTCTAGTCTGCTTTTTTTTTTACGGATATGCAACAATAATTTTAACTGCATGACATATCCCTTTAATAAAAGATAGAAAAATAATAATACATGCAATGTATTGTCAGTATTATTTTTGTCTGCTTTTCCTGTTATTTAACTGTGAGAATTGTGGGGGGGTTTCTCACTGCTTAAAGGGACACTGAACCCAATTTTTTTTTCCGTTCATGATTCAGATAGAGCATGCCTTTTTAAGCAACTTTCTAATTTACTCCTATTATCATTTTTTTCTTCATTCTCTTGCTATCTTTATTTGAAAAGCAAGAATGTAAGTTTAGATGCTGGCCCATTTTTGGTTCACAACCTGGGTTGTTCTTGCTGATTGGTTGCTAAATGCACCCACCATTAGACAAGTGCTGTCCAGGGATCTAAACCAAAAATTGTCTGGCTCTTTAGCTTAGATGCCTTTTAAATAAATATAGCAAGAGAACAAATACAAATTGATAATAGGAGTAAATTAGAAAATTGCTTAAAATTGCTTGCTTTATCTGAATCATGAAAGAAAAAAATATGGGTTTAGTGTCCCTTTAACAGATGACAGCATCACCTCCAAGTCATTTATAGCTTTTTATCACACATTCATATACAAACACAATATTTAAGAGATATAATATTTGAGTGTATGCTTGATTAGGGTTAGGTAGATACATTAGTTGCAGTACTCTAGATTGTCACCAGATGGCACTGGTTATATTCAATCCATTTAAAGGGACTGTAAACACTTGATCCACAAAACCTTGATCAGTTAAATTAACATTAATTATTATAAATAATCCTTTGATGCAGAGAAAAAGCGCAGTGGAAGCGTTACAAACATATATATTATCTATTCATAAAATACCTTTATCTGGCCGCCTATCTAATAAATCTTTTTTTCTGACCGCTTCGTCATAGCCCCTGCATCCAACCGCCGTTAGAACGTCCGTCTTCTCCTCTCCTCACAGCGCGCGTTCCCTCATGACGTGCGCATGCGCAGTGACATCGTTACTTGTAACTTCAGCCTTATACAGAATCGCAATGCTTTGTTCTGCATTGCGATTCTGTGTGTCTGATAGAGCGGTGAGTCACTCCTACAGACGAACGAGCAAAAAGATTAACATTTAAATTTTTCATTATATGTTATATTTATTGGGCATTATTGGTGGTACATTACAAAATGTAAACTTACCAAAAAACAAATATATAATGTTAAATTGCTCGTTTTAGTTTAGGGTGGGTTGCTAAATGATTCTCTTCAGATGCAAGGAGGAACTGGAATGTTACATAAGCAGTGAATTGCAATGCGCTTCGCATCGCGATCCACTGCTTATATTGTGTGAAGTAAAGTTGCGGATTTGCGCATGCGCAATCTTACACATAATGCGCGCTCGGGGGTATAGCGATGGGAGGAGGAAGTGTCTGTATGACGTAAGTGCCCTGCAGCGCTGACTTTGCTATAGAATGTACTCAGGCTGCATGGGCGGACGGAGCGGTAAATAAGTTAGGAATAATAAAAGTTAGTTTCGTTTGCTTCTGCAGCGCTTATACTCTGCACAATATAATAATTATATTAAATGGATATTTAAAAATGTATACGGTGGGTGAGAAATGTCAACGTTTACAGTCCCTTTAAGTTTAATTTTGAGTTTAAAGGGACAGGAAACACCAAACTTTTTTTTCATGATTAAAGGGACACTGAACCCAAATTTTTTCTTTCGTGATACAGATAGAACATGCAATTTTAAGCAACTTTCTTATTTACTCCTATTATCAATCTTTCTTCATTCTCTTGCTATCTTTATTTGAAAATGAAGGCATCTAAGCTTTTTTCTTGGTTCAGAACTCTGGACAGCAGTTTTTGATTGGTGGATGAATTTATCCACCAATCAGCAAGGACAACCTAGGTTGTTCACCAAAAATGGGCCGGCATCTAAACTTACATTCTTGCATTTCAAATAAAAATACCAAGAGAATAAAGAAAATGTGATAATAGGAGTAAATTAGAAAGTTACCTAAAATGTCATGCTCTATCTGAATCACGAAAGAAAAAATTTGGGTTCAGTGTCCCTTTAAGACAGAGCATGCAACAACTTTCTAAATTACTTTTATTATCAAATTGTCTTTATTCTTTTGGTATCCTTTGCTGAAAAGCAGGGAGGTGAGCTCAGGAGTGTGCACGAGTCTGGAGCAATATATGACAGCAGTTTTGCAAAAATGTTTTCCATTTGCAAGCGCAATATGGCAGCACTATTCCCTGCCATGTAGTGCTCCAGTTACTTACTTAGATAACTCAACAAAGAATATCACGAGAACAAAGCAAATTTGATAATAGAAGTAAATTTGGTAACATTTTTCTGCCTGAATCACTAAACTGCTGGGTACAGTAACTTTTCTGTAAGTTAACCCAAAGAGAAAGATAGAATTAAAGAGACATGAAACATTTTTTTTTCTTTCATGAGTCAGACAGAGCATACAATTTTAAATAACTTCCCAAAGTGTTTCTAGTATCTAATTTGTTTTGTTCCTTTTGTATCATTTGTTGAAAAAGTATACCTAAGTAGGCTCAGAAGTTGCTGATTAGTGGATACACATATATACCTCTTGTCATTGGCTTTCAAGCTAGCTCCAAGTAGTGCATTACTGCTCATTCAACAAAGGATACAAATAGAATGAAGCAAATTAGATAATAGGTACTAGTGTTGAGTTACCACAGGACACTGGCAGAACGACTTGGCAGGATACTGGTACTGAGACATCCGAGTATTGGAGCAGATTCCCTCTGCAGAACTGTATGCTGGATAAGTTGCTCATCTCCTCTGCTGTGGCCATTTAAAGGGACAATAAACACTTTGAGATGGTAATATAAAATTATAAATCGTATATATAAAAAAAACTCTGCAATATACATTATTTTTTTTATTTTGTTCCCTTTCCTGTAATTCCATTCTGAAATTGTGAGCTATTCAGTTCCTGTTAGAAATGGAAGTGCAGAACAGTGCTAAATGCCACACAGCCATTGGCTGCACACTCTAGTGACCTATTTATAACTGTCTCTAATTGGTCACAGCAAAGAAGGTAACCTAAGTTACAACATGGCAGCTCCCATTGTTTTATAGACACTAAAACTTTACACTTATTTTGTCAATATTTAAACAGCTAATGAAACTTTAAAAAATACATCTACATGTTAATCTCAGACTAATCTTTTCATTTAGTGCATAATTCTATTGAGGATTCTAATATTTAGTGTTTAATGTCCCTTTAAAGACAAATATGAATGAGCTCTTGTACTGATCAATCAACTGTGATGCGGGGTCTTTATTTTTTATATATATATATTTTTTTATTGTACATGTTCAGAGAAATTCCATTTTGAGTTTGACATGCATTTAAAGGGAAAGTCAACAGCAGATTTTTGTTGTTTTAAAAGATAGATAATCCCTTAACCTTTTAAAGCCGTTATGATGTTCTGTTCCGTCATAATTAGACTGGGCTTTAAAGCCGTTATGACGGAATAGAACGTCATAGCTAACGGCTGTCCTGAAACCTTCTGTGCTTCAAGGATTTAATCGTGGTCTGGAGGGCGTTCCTAGGATTGTAGGGACGCCCCCCAGATGCGATCCAATAATTGAAATCTCGCGATCGTATGCACGATCGCGTAGTTTCAATTTGTCTACATCGGAACAGTTGTTCCAATGTAGGCCCTTTAACCCTGTCACGAAAGGGTTAATTACCCATTCCCCAGTTTTGTATAACCAACACAGTTATAATAATACACTTTTTACCTCTATGATTACCTTGTATCTATGCCTCTGCAGACTGCCCCCTTATTTCAGTTCTTTTGACAGACTTGCATTTTAGCCAATCAGTGCTCACTCCTCTGTAAATTTAAGTGCATGAGCTCAATGTTATCTATATGAAACACATGAACTAACACCCTCTAGTGGTGAAAAACTGTCAAATGCAGAGGCAGTCTTCCAGGTCTAAGAAATTAGCATATGGACCGGCTAGGTTTAGCTTTCAACTAAGAATACCAAGAGAACAAAGCAAAATTGGTGATAAAAGTAAATTGGAAAAGTTGTTTAAAATTGCATGCCCTATTTGAATCATGAAAGGTTTTTTTGGGCTTGACTGTCCCTTTAACTATACCATATTAGGCCTACATTAGGACTATAGTCACTGGCATGGATGAAATTAAGCCAAGGAAAAAAGATAATGAATGGAAAATAAGGTAGATGGGGTAAATATTTTTTAAAAATGTGCTAATTAGAGTTTGGATGTCGTTAACCTTTTTTTCACTGTTTGTGGTCTATGCCAAATTGGCTTACGTCTGGGGCAGCAACATGTAGGGGTAAAATACATGTGTGTGATAATTCTATGAGATATTACTCTGCCACATCTGCTCTATGTTAAAAAATATTTTACCTAATTGTCAAGTGGTGGTGTATGAGCCCTTCTCTGCTTGTGAGATATATAAAAAGCAAAAAAGAACTAAAATTGTTTGGGCAGCAAAAATAAATTAATCACACCTGTGGTTCTTGATTATTTGCAATCTTGGTAAAATAGGAATTATTCTCACAAGTTTTATAGTCTACTAATATCTATTGCTGTCTACTCCAATATCTACAAAAAAATCTACTTTGTTTTTATCTTCTTTCTTCCCAATTGTTTCCCCTTTTTTATCTTTTACCCCCTCTTTTTTTAATTTGTTATAATTTAAGAAGGATTACAATGAAACAGACAAAATTACAAGTGCATCAAATATATACTTGGTATGAAACTATGAACAAGAAGAATAAATAGTATCCAATAAACTGTCCAATATAGTGTTAGTATGGAAGCCCTCAGGTCTGTTTAGTGGGAGAAAGGCAGCCATAATTAAGTCCTCCAGCTGAAAATATAGTCCACTTTCAACAGAAAGGAGGACAATAAGTGTAAGCCATTCTAGTAGGTCCCATTGTCAAAAGATAAAAGTAGAGCTATAAGACCACTCCATAAAATTATAAAGAAAGCAGCAATGAGCATAAAGTTAGACAAATGTAAGTGAGAAGAAAGGAACGAGTAGAAAAAAGATTGGACCCCTTTCTTTCATATCTGGGATCTTACTGCAGATTTACAACTGCGTATCTAAAAGCAAGATTTTATATATTTAGTTATCAGTACACATAGAAAACTCTTTCTACAAATCCAAAGGTTTGGATTACTCAATAGTTTGGAATGTTTCCTCCTTATCTATGGGACAGTGTGAAGACGGGATGGAACCAAGTGTAAAAAACAATATCTTATGTCATTTAGGCAATATCTTCATGTCAGAATACATTTTAAAGGGATACTGAACCCAAATTTTTTTCTTTTGTGATTCAGATAGAACATGACATTTTAAGCAACTTTCTAATTTACTCCTATTATTACATTGTCTTCATTCTCCTGGTATCTTTATTTGAAATGCAAGAATGTAAGTTTAGATGCCGGCTCATTTTTGGTGAACAAACCGTGTTGTCCTTGCTGATTGTGGATAAATTCATCCATTAATAAAAGAAAAAGTGCTGTCCAGAGTCTAAACCAAAAAAAATAAAAGCTTAGATGCCTTTTTTTTAAATAAAGATAGCAGGAGAACGAAGAAAAATTGATAATAGGAGTAAATTAGAAAGTTGCTTAAAATTGCATGCTCTATCTGAATCACACAATAAAAAAATTGGGTTCAGTGTCCCTTTAAACATGTAACTAAAAGTAGTTTTGTATAATTTTTTAACATATATATATATATATATATCCATTTTAGTATACAAAATAAAAAAAATAATAGGCAGAGAAGTTTGTGGCATGGAAAAATATTCATTTTGATAATTTTATTTACAAAAAAATATTCATTATAAATTTTGGATTTCAGAGTGAGTTTGTATTACGGAATTCTGGATTTGGGGATTTGTACATGTGAATAAATAACTGCTATTTTACTAGTATTTTGCAAAATAATCTGTGCTCTCAGCTGAAACATTATACAGGTATTTATTTTTCCTTGTGCATTGAGAAGGAAGGTAATTCATTAAAAAAAAGCATTAATTTATTTACATTAAAGTTATTATTTCTAATTAGACATTTAATTAATAACCATTATTATATTGCTGAAATTACTTATTTGAAAGTGACATTTATAATGTTAGTAGTGGATTAATAAATAAGAGTATCACTGTTTTATTTAACTGGCTAATAGAAAAAATACTTAAAAGGTTACAGCAGCAATAATGAGATTTAATGTTATAGTTTTTCAACGTATTTAACACATTTAAAATACAGGCTAGATTTAATGTGTTTCATCACATTTATGCTAGCCAGTGTGTATTAAAGGGACAGTCAAGTCCAAAAAAAACGTTCATGATTTAAATAGGGAATGTAATTTTAAACATTTTTCCAATTTACTTTTATCACCAATTTTGCTGTGTTCTCTTGGTATTCTTAGTTGAAAGCTAAACCTAGGAGGTTCATATGCTAATTTCTTAGACCTTGAAAACTGCCTCTAATCTGAATGCATTTTGACCATTAGAGGGCATTAGTTCATGTGTTTCATATAGATAACATTGAGCTCATGCACGTGAAGTTACCCTGGAGTGAGCATTGGCAGAAATGCAAGTCTGTCAAAAGAACTGAAATAAGGGGGCAGTTTGCAGAGGCTTAGATACAAGGTAATCACAGAGGTAAAAAGTGCATTTATATAACTGTGATGGTTATGCAAAACTGGGGAATGGGTAATAAAGGGATTATCTTTCTTTTTTAAACAACATAAATTCTGGTGTTGACTATCCCTTTAAACACAGTGGACCAGATTACAAGTGGAGTGCAATTGATAATGTTTGTTGCATAATTTTGTGCTTAGCCCAGATCAATCAATAACGCTCAATCAGGCATTACAAGTTGCTGGTTAATATTTTTGAGCATAGCATTTCAATGTACCTGATACACATAGTGCACCCTATGTTTTAAATTAATATTACAAAGGGATAATAGTGAGATCAATGCAGTTGTATTAAACGTCATCACAAAGTTTTATGCTCTGTGCAATCTAAAATATGGCTCTCTTTTTATAACATTTATATCCTGGTAACACATTCTATTTATTGAATTTTTTTTTCATTTAAATACATCTTAGAATTCTACAGAAATGAATGAAAAACTCCATTACTTAAAGTCACATGGAACCCAAAATAAAAATAATAGAAGTAAATTGGAAAGTTGATTAAAATTGTATCCTCTATCTGAATTATGAAAGAAAGAAAATTGGGTTTCATATCCCTTTAAGAGGATTTTTTTGTGCTTCAACTTTTGGCTCAAGTGTTATCTGACATGAATACATTTTGTTTGGGTCTTCATAGAAATCTATTAGCTCAATTAAATATGCATAGGTTTTATTTAACAGGAATACTGTAGAGCAGATTATACTACCATGTGCACAATAAATAGATAAGTCAAAAAAGCTTGACAAAAAAAAGTTTTGTACACATTTAAATTTTAAAGAGTATAGCTAAATTATATTATCACTAAAAGTAAAACAGAGCTTTTATTGGCACTTATTAAAAGAAAATGAGGTGATAGTCATTACAGTGCATACACACAATTGCCATTCAAACCATATTAAAAACACATTGTCTCAGCCTAGTTTGAATAATCTGGTGCAGAGGCGATATGGTGCTATATACTGAGATGTTGTGAGTTAAATCAGTCACATAGGTGATTCAAATGAATCTATACTAATCTCCTTCAATCAGGAGCTGAATTAACCTTTATCTATCTGTAAACTACAAAACACTGCTAAGTATGAGGTTATAGGCTGTTAGACAAGCAATTTAAAACATGGAGATAAACTCCATTAGAGGCTCCCCTGACACATGTTTCACTAACACTTCTTCAAGGTGGAGGGGGGGGGGGCAGTGCAAATTATCCTGTATTTACTGGTATATTGTTCCCTCCTCCTTGAGCTCATTGGCTGATGCCTTTTTTCCTGATTGGTTAGGATTTGTGTCATTCATCTTCATTTTGTTCGGGGTCAAATTTTTAAAGTGACACTATCATTTTAGTATTACTGTTTGTTAATTGCTGTAAGAGATTGCTACTAAATAAGATTGCAACTTAATGTAAATTATATGATATAACATTACACTTGAATTTTGAAGTGACACTGATATAATAATATTGCCAGTTATGATTATTATATAAAGTTGTTGCTAGATTGCATTGTAGCAGCAATTTAAATCATAGGTTGTAACGTTGCATTCACATTTCAAAATGACATTGTTATTTTAATGTTGCCAGTTGTTGTTTATTGTATGCAGTTGTTGCTGGATCATAAAATGGTAACATTTTAACTTTTAATGCAGTATGTGCTTTTAATGCTTAGTGATGGGTTAAATTGATATTTAAAAATGTCATATGTGACTATTTCATTTATTCATTATTATGTGATTCTATGCTGGGGGAAAATGGAAGATTATAGAGGTGAAACAACTATCTATTTGCTGTGATTGAATAAATTATGTGATAAGGTGTGTTGTGTTATGATGTTTTACATTTTCACTCTTTATGTTTGTGGTGTTGGTGTTGGGATCTGTGAACTTGTTTTTGTAGTAATGATACATAAAGTGTGTTTAAAGATATACATAACCGTTGTTATTATCATTTAATCCTTTGGGTTTGACACTGTCTAATAAGTAGAACCATTTGCATTCAGCACACAATAAAACTTTTTCAATATTACCACCTCTAATACCTAACGATATCTTTTGTAGTACTGAAAATTTGAACGCCATTGGGTTACTCTGATTATATTCTCGAAAGTTTGTGGCTACTGTGGTTAATTGTTTTGCCTTTTTTATGTTGTTTATATGTTCCATGACTCGAGTTCTGACTTGTTGTGACGTTATGCCCACATAGAACTTGGAACAAGTGCATATAAGCATATATATTATTCTCTCAGTAGTACATGAAAAATGTTGCTTCATTGTATGTTTAAAGCCAGATTTATCTGTTATGGAATTCATGGTTTTGACATATCTACAGATTGAACTGTTTCCATAGGGATGCATTCCAGGATTGAATGGTATCTGTTTTGGTAGGTGTATATAATGACTTTGAACAAGTTGATCTTTTAGATTTGGGGGTCTTTCTGTATCCTGTGGTTACTTTGTCTCCAATTGAGCTAGCTATAACAGGGTCATTTTTTAAAATATGCCAATTGGATTTTATCATTTTTATGACTTCTGGTGTTTGTGAACAGTATGTGGTTATGAATATTTGGGCTGAATTATATATCCCATTCTCAGTCTTTTTCTGTTGGGATTGTAACAGATCTTGCCTATCATTTTTTGGGACCTTATATTTTGCATTTTTGATTTGTCTTTTACTGTATCCTCTCTGTACTAATTAAATATTAACTATTGACTTGAGTGCAAAAACGCCAGCAGTATGGATTGCGCACAAGAGTTATTACTGTTTCATACTGCCTGCATTTCCCCATTCATTTTGTAATCTGGTCTATAGTGGGTTAGATTACAAGTGGAGCACTAAATATTGTTTTACTTGAAAGTGATATTTACGCTCCACTGAGTAATACCAGCACACGCTAATGTGCACTAGTATTACTTATGCGCAATGCAAATGCGACCCTGAGTTTGCTTTGCTAGGAAGCATTGCTCTCACGAGATCGTGCTTCCATGGGCTCCATTGGAGCCTCATTCTGATGCCGTCAAAGATGCCATGCACAGTGATTGTAGCATTTTTAAATATATATATATATATGTACATGATTATATACTTATATATTATGTGTTAATATGTGTATATAAATATATATGTATACAAGTATATTTTTCTAACAACCCACACCCGCCAACTTTAAAGCCCCAAACCTGCCTAGTGCAGTTGTTTATATATATATATATATATATATATATATATATATATATATATATATATATATATATATATATATATATATATAATATATATATATATATATATATATATATATATATATATATATATATATATATAATATATATATATATATATATATATATATATATATAATTCTCAGCTTAGCTGCCAGGGTGACGTTTCAGGGACAAAATATCCCCTTCCACAGACCTGAGGAAGGGGATATTTTGTCCCCGAAACATCACTATTTTTTCACAGTAAAAAGTGTGTTTAGAAGACCAGCGAGTGCAAGTTTTTGTTACTTTTATATATATATATAAATATATTTATATGTAAAAAATGCTACTTTTTTAATAAAAAAACTTTAATGCCCCCTATTTTGAGGGCATTTGGGGCACTTTTAGAAAATTAACCAGATCTAATCTCTGGTTAATTTTCTGAGCGCTAATTGCTACCGCAAGCTCGCCGTAGAAATAATCAGCCACTGGTAATGCAATAATTTAACACTCCACTTGTAATCTAGCCCTGTATTAGTATTCTTAAATCCTTCCCTGCAGGGGTTCCAGGCACAGCAATCTCAAATAGCATTAGGTAACGCAGTAAACATTACACAACAGAGGAAAATAAATATGTGAGTTAAAGGGACAGTATACTATAAAATTGTTTTTCCCTTAATGTGTTTCCAATTACTTTTTTTTACCAGCAGCAGAGTATAAAATGTATGAGATTTTTCTTTTTTAAGGCTTATTTGTGTATATGAATTAGCTGATTTTGTGTTTTGAAGCCACAACCTAATGAAATGGGTTGAGCTTGTAGGTATAATCAGATTGCATTACTTTATCACATTGTGTACATATCCCTGCGTCTATCTTATATCTGTCCATAAACTAATCACCAATACTTGGAGCGAACAATGGGAATTTAACATTTTATTGTCTTATCTCTTCTATACCCCACTGGGAGTGTAATTTCTTCTACTGGCTGTGTTAACACAGCTTGGCCTTGAGGCCAAAAACTTTCAGGATGGGTGGGGATACCACAGGCTAAATGAACTATTTCAAATGCCAATATAAGGGTAATGGAAATACTTGTAAACAATTTAATACACTCTAGCAGGTAAAGTGTATAATTGGGAACAAATTAAAGGGGAGAAAATGATTGAGTAAACTGTCCCTTTAACATTAAAGAGACATTGCTCTCAAGAATTTTCATTCATATAAAAGAACGTCATATAAGCATGTTTATATTTATTGCTTTTAAAATTAACATTAAAAGCTGTATCATATGTATGTTTTGCAACTAATATTTATTGGATGATAAGTGATACCTGCTAATGATTAGGGCTAGTAGCTACTGGTATTGACATTTGGCTAATAGGTTCTTCCTGCTACTTGTCATTGTCTAATAGGTTCTTTTCTTGTTAATTATAAAATTTAAATGTTGTTCTTTCATATCAATGATAGACAAATTGTTCTCAATATCTCTTTAATAACATACAAAATATAAGTGTAGTATGTGCTGTTGATAACACAACTTCATTAGTGTGGAATTCTGAAATATATATTAGGGGCGTGATCCGATATAGATCGCAGTTTGCGGCGCAAGCGAGGGAACCGGCGTCGCCCGCAGTTTCAGCTTGCAACTCGAGCTATCCCATATAAGTCGCCGTCAGATGCTAACGTGCCGTAAGTCTGACAAACCAGCGATGTCCAGAAATCTGCGCAAGTACAAATTTCTGGCGTCGCCAGTGACTTGCAGCACGTTAGAAACTGCCGGCGCCTATAAAACCTGACTAAAGTCTAAAACACCCGCACTGTCTAACACGCCTCCCTAACATAGCCCGACAAGTCTAACACGCCTCCCTAACATAGCCCGACACGTCTAACCCTCTATCCGCTATCCCCCCTCACTAGCCTAACAATAAAAAAGCTATTAACCCCTAAACCGCCGCTCCCGTACCCCGCCGCAACCTAATAAAGTTATTAACCCCTAAACCGCCGCTCCCGTACCCTGCCGCCAGCTATATTATATCTATAACCCCCTAAAGTGAGCCCCTAACACCGCCGCCATCTATATTAAAATTATTAACCCCTAATGTAAGCCCCTTACACCGCCGCCATCTCTATTAAAATGATTAACCCCTAATTTAATCTACCTACCCCGCCGCCAGCTATATTATCTATATTAACCCTAAGTATATTATAGTTAATATAGGTATTACATTATATATATTAACTATATTAACCCTAATTATATTAGGGTTAATATAGTTAATATAGTTACTATAGTATTTATATTAACTCTATCTAACCCTAACTAAATTTATATTAAATTAATCTAATTCATTTATAAACTAAAATATTCCTATTTAAATCTAAATACTTACCTATAAAATAAACCCTAAGATAGCTACAATATAATTAATAATTACATTGTAGCTATGTTAGGGTTAATATTTATTTTACAGGTAAATTGTTAATTATTTTAACTAGGTATAATAGCTATTAAATAGTTATTAACTATTTAATATCTACCTAGTTAAAATAATTACCCAATTACCTGTAAAATAAATCCTAACCTAAGTTACAAATACACCTACACTATCAATAAATTTAATAAACTACAAACATCTATCTAAAAATACAATTAAATTAACTAAACTACAAAAAAAACCAACACTAAATTACAAAAAATAAAAAAAAGATTACAAGATTTTTAAGCTAATTACACCTATTCTAAGCCCCCTAATAAAATAATAAACCCCCAAAATAAAAAAAATTCCCTGCCCTATTCTAAATTAAACAAATTTCAAAGCTCTTTACCTTACCAGCCCTTAAAAGGGCCTTTTGTGGGGCATGCCCCAAAGAATTCAGCTCTTTTGCATACAAATACAATACCCCCCCCCCATTACAACCCACCACCCACATACCCCTATTCTAAAACCACCCAAACCCCCCTTAAAAAAGCCTAACACTACCCCCCTGAAGATCTCCCTACCTTGTCTTCACCACACCGGGCCGAACTCCTGATCCGATCCGGGCGATGTCTTCCTCCAAGCGGCAAAGAAGAATTCTTCCTCCGGCGATGTCTTCCTCCAAGCGGCAAAGAAGAATTCTTCCTCCGGCGACGTCTTCCTCCAAGCGGCAGCAAAGTCTTCATTCTTCCGGCGGCATCTTCAATCTTCTTTCTTCACTCCGCCGCCGCGGAGCATCCATCCCGGCCGACTGCTGAACTACGAATGAGGTACCTTTAAATGAAGTCATCCAAGATGGCGTCCGCCGAATTCCGATTGGCTGATAGGATTCTATCAGCCAATCGGAATTAAGTTAGAAAAATCTGATTGGCTAATTGAATCAGCCAATCAGATTCAAGTTCAATCCAATTGGCTGATCCAATCAGCCAATCAGATTGAGCTCGCATTCTTTTGGCTGTTCCGATCAGCCAATAGAATGCGAGCTCAATCTGATTGGCTGTTCGGATCAGCCAATCGGATTGAACTTGAATCTGATTGGCTGATTCAATTAGCCAATCAGATTTTTCTAACTTAATTCTGATTGGCTGATAGAATCCTATCAGCCAATCGGAATTCGGCGGACGCCATCTTGGATGACGTCATTTAAAGGTACCTCATTCGTAGTTCAGCAGTCGGCCGGGATGGATGCTCCGCGGCGGCGGAGCGAAGAAAGAAGATTGAAGATGCCGCCGGAAGAATGAAGACTTTGCTGCCGCTTGGAGGAAGACGTCGCCGGTGGAAGAATTCTTCTTTGCCGCTTGGAGGAAGACATCGCCGGAGGAAGAATTCTTCTTTGCCGCTTGGAGGAAGACATCGCCCGGATCGGATCAGGAGTTCGGCCCGGTGTGGTGAAGACAAGGTAGGGAGATCTTCAGGGGGGTAGTGTTAGGCTTTTTTAAGGGGGGTTTGGGTGGTTTTAGAATAGGGGTATGTGGGTGGTGGGTTGTAATGGGGGGGGTATTGTATTTGTATGCAAAAGAGCTGAATTCTTTGGGGCATGCCCCACAAAAGGCCCTTTTAAGGGCTGGTAAGGTAAAGAGCTTTGAAATTTGTTTAATTTAGAATAGGGCAGGGAATTTTTTTTATTTTGGGGGTTTATTATTTTATTAGGGGGCTTAGAATAGGTGTAATTAGCTTAAAAATCTTGTAATCTTTTTTTTATTTTTTGTAATTTAGTGTTTGGTTTTTTTTGTAGTTTAGTTAATTTAATTGTATTTTTAGATAGATGTTTGTAGTTTATTAAATTTATTGATAGTGTAGGTGTATTTGTAACTTAGGTTAGGATTTATTTTACAGGTAATTGGGTAATTATTTTAACTAGGTAGATATTAAATAGTTAATAACTATTTAATAGCTATTATACCTAGTTAAAATAATTAACAATTTACCTGTAAAATAAATATTAACCCTAACATAGCTACAATGTAATTATTAATTATATTGTAGCTATCTTAGGGTTTATTTTATAGGTAAGTATTTAGATTTAAATAGGAATATTTTAGTTTATAAATGATTTAGATTAATTTAATATAAATTTAGTTAGGGGTGTTAGGGTTAGATAGAGTTAATATAGTTAATATAAATACTATAGTAACTATATTAACTATATTAACCCTAATATAATTAGGGTTAATATAGTTAATATATATAATGTAATACCTATATTAACTATAATATACTTAGGGTTAATATAGATAATATAGCTGGCGGCGGGGTAGGTAGATTAAATAAGGGATTAATCATTTTAATAGAGATGGCGGCGGTGTAAGTGGCTTACATTAGGGGTTAATAATATTAATATAGCTGGCAGCGGTATAGGGGGATTAGATTAGGGGTTAATAATTTTTATATAGGTGGCGGCGGTGTAAGGGGTCAGATTAGGGGATAGATAAGGTAGATGACAGCGGTGTAAGGGGTTCTAATTAGGGGATAGATAAGGTAGATGGCGGCGGTTTTAGGGGCTCACAGTAGGGGGTTAGTTTATGTAGATGGCGGCGGGGTCCGGGAGCGGCGGTTTAGTGGTTAATAACTTTATTAGGGATTTCGGGGGGGGGGGGGGGGATCGCGGTTGACAGGTAGATAGACATTGCGCATGCGTTAGGTGTTAGGTTTATTTTAGCAGATCGTGGTTGACAGGGAGATAGACATTGCGCATGCGTTAGGTGTTAGGTTTATTTTAGCAGCCAGTTTAGGAAGTTACGGGGCTCCAATAGTCAGCGTAAGGCTTCTTACGGCTGCTTTTTGTGGCGAGGTGAAAATGGAGTAAGTTTTCTCCATTTTCGCCACGTAAGTCCTTACGCTGCATATTGGATACCAAACTGCGCGGGTTTGGTATACCTGCCTATAGCCCAAAAAACTACGGGCGACGGCAGAAATATACGCGCGTAACTTCTAGGTTACGCCGTATATGTGATACCAAACCCACGCAAATATTGGCGTCGCAAGCTTTTGCGGGCGACGATTTTTATCGGATGGACCCCTAGATGTGCAGGGAAGAAAATTTTATTTTAGACAAAATTTTCATTTTGGATATTCAGGGAAATTTGTTTCTCCAAATATTTTTGCCTGCACCATTTAGTTTTCACTTGGTTTAAAAAAATAGAATTTTTATTAAAAATTGACATAGTTTTTCATTAAAGATAATATAAATGTTTCAAAGCTACAGGTGAAAAGTAGCATGGAGAGCAAGTTAAAGGGATAGTCTAGTCCAAAACAAACTTTTATGATTCAGATAGAGAATGTAATTTTAAACAATTTTCCAATTTACCTTTATCACCAATTTTGCGTTGCTCTCTTGGTATTCTTAGTTGAAAGTTAAACCGAGAAAGTTCATATACTAATTTCTAAGGCCTTGAAGGTCGCCTCTTCTCTCAGGGCATTTTGACAGTTTTTCACCACTAGAGGGTGTTAGTTCATGTGTGTCATATAGATAACACTGTGCTCATGCACGTGAATTTCCAGTGAACCAGCTCTGATTGGCTAAAATGGATGTCTGTCAAAAGAACTGAAATAAGGGGGCAGTTTGCAGATGCTTAGATACAGGGTAATCACAGAGATAAAAAGTTTATTTATATTACTGTGTTGGTTATGCAAAACTAGGGAATGGGTAATAAAGGGATTATCTATCTTTTTAAACAATACAAATTCTGGTGTAGACTGTCCCTTTAAGGTAAGTATCAAGCGCTTAACAAACAATAAATAATAGAAACAAAAGATTACTGATGATTTTCATTGGTGCATTCTTTTGTATTTTCATTTCGTTAAAACAAAACAAAAATTTCGGGATGAATATGCATATTGCCTGATAATACTTTGTTAATGCCACTAATTCTTCAACATCCTATCAAGATTGCTACTAATATTTATTGGATGATAAGTGTTACCTGCTAATGATTAGGGCTAGTAGCCAATCGGTTCTTTCTGTCACCTGAAATTGGCTAATAGGTTATTTTCTTGCTTTTTAGATATTCAGGGAAATTTGTTTCCCCAAATATTCTTGCCTGCACTATTCAGTTTTCACTTGGTTTAAAACAAAACATATTTCCGTTAAACAAAGTTCCTCTGTTAAAGGGATATTCCTGCCAAAAATGGAATCTGCTTGTATTCATTTCAATTTTGAATAGAAGAATTTTTGTATTATACATGTATTGGCAAAATGCTTCTAATAAAAGCTATAGCTGTATCCAATGTGTATTTAAGTATGCACTGTGCACCAGCATTTTAAACACAGCACTTGCTAAGAGAGCCTAAGGTACTTGTATTCTCTGGTAATGACTCAATTTGTAAATTGCTGACATAATACCCAGTATTTAAAATGCTGGTGCACTTAGAATATCTAGCTATGCTTCACATGCACGTGCACAGAATAAATGTTAAAGGGACAGTCTACACCAGAATTATTATTATTTAAAAAGATAGATAATCCCTTTATTACCCATTCACCAGTTTTGCATATCCAACACAGTTATATTAATATATGTTTTACCTCTGTGATTGCCTTGCATCTAAGCCTCTGCAGACTGCCCCCTATCTCAGTGCTTTTGACAGACATGCAGTTTAGCCAATTATTGCAGACTCCTAAATAACTCCACGGGAGTGAGCATAATGCTATCTATATGACACACATGAACTAGTACTATCTAACTGTGAAATACTTTAAAAATGCTCTGAGCTAGGAGGCGGTTTTCAACGGTTTAGAAATCAGTTTAAACCTACCTAGGTTTAGCTTTTAAAAATACTACCTAGGGAACAAAGCAAATTGGATGATAAAAGTAAATTGGAAAGTTGTTTAAAATTGCATGCCCTATCTGAATCATGAAAGTTTAATTCTGACTAGACTGTCCCTTTAACACTTAAACAGTGATCACTTTTACTAGAAACATTACTGCCAATTTGTGTATATTGTAAATATGTTTCTATTCTAAGATGTAATTCATTTATGTGCATTTCAATTTTGACTAAAATGTCTGTTTAATATATACATCTTAATTGTTCAAGCTCACACAACTGTTCATTCGTAGTGAAAATACTTTATACAGTAACATCGGAACTGGATAGGATAGGCAGCTTGGTATAGTTTTAGTAACTCTAGGGGACTGACTTCTTGTGAAAAATACAGGTTATTGTATGCATGAATAATATAATAATATTCATGCACATGTTATCTTTAAAAAATTGTGCTCAACAAGAATGAAAATTTGCTTACAAGAAAAAGTATACTATGAAAAAAGCACAACCCCCCCCCCCCCCCACAATTGCATGTTTATGCAGATACCACACTTCAAAGCCAATCTCTTTTTGCAAATCCAGGATTTGCATAGTTTATATGTGTGGTATATTCCTACTTTTAAAAAGTTCTCACTTGTAGGGATGGATGTATTTTATTGACATTTAAAAATATTTAAATAATAATAATATTTCTATTTATCAAATGTAACATTTCTTAAATTAAGATTGTAAAAAAGAATGTCAAGGGGAACTTTTTTTCTCGAGTTTAAATGTCAGAATAACAACAGGGGATCAACTCAGTCTTGCAAGCTCTTTAATTTACCATACTCTGCTTAGGAAGCCGTTTCCAGAAACACTTTACATTAAAGGGCCATAATACCCAAATGTTTAAACACTTGAAAGTGATGCAGTATAGCTGTAAAAAGCTGACTAGAAAATATCACCTGAACATCTCTATGTAAAAATGAAAGATATTTTACCTCAAAAGTTTCTCAGTAGCCACATCCCATTGTAAACGACTTCTAAGCAGCATATTAGTATGTATGTCCTGGGACAGCTGAAGGGATGAGCCTCGTGCACTCTCATGTTATTTCCCTATTCAGTTTAGGGAAGTTTACAATGAAATCTCACGAGAGTTAAGTCAAATCTCATGAGATCACAGTAAAAGAGTTCATGACTTCAGCACTGCTGATGCTGATTGGCTGCTGTTCATTTCTTTTTTTTTTTTTTTTACCTGCAGCTGGGAGCAGCTGAGTATAACTTTTCTTTTTACACAGAACTTACTCTGCTGAGCTGAGGAGATTGTGAGATAAAATATCTTCCTTTTTTACATAGAGATGCTCAGGTGATATTTTCCTGTCAGCTTTTTACAGTTATACTGCATCAGTTTCAAGTGATTTAGCATATGAGTATTATGTCCCTTTAAGCTGCTTAGTGCTGAGGTGGTTAGATGGTGTTTTTTGAATATTACAGAGTTAAATGGAATTGTTATTACATTAGATCTGAGACTTTTTTTTAGTAGTTTTTGATATTTACTAAAACTTTAAGATACAGTTCCATGATTAATGACACTTTTTTCCATTGGAATAACAAAATATAATCACGGGTGGGGAAGGTGTCTGGGTAGCGGTCATGATTGGTCACAATTCTAGAGGCTGTTAGAGAGCTGTTAATAATCCATTGATTAACTTCAAATAATTTCACCACTCTGCACTTTAAGTGGTGGTTACTGCTGAAGAAGCGTCTACTGCATAAGAAAATATATATTTTGCTGTGCTCATCCCCTTTACACCCCTCACACAGAGTCTTTTGGTGGCAGGCTATTTATCAGGCTCAACACTTCAACCCCCCTTCCAAATGCAGTTAATATCACTACTGTTTTTTTTTTGTGGTTATCTTTCAGAAGAATCAATCCGTCACTGAAAATAACCGAAGTCCACGAGCAGCCACCTACTTCCGCATGCCTATTTTTAGTGGCAATGACCAGAGTCCACAAGTAGCTCATTTTATAATCTCATTAAATATACAGTTTGCCTCCAGTTACTATTTTACACAACCAGTGATGGAAAGCCCAAGAGTAGCTTTTTCACGACCCATGAGTGAGGTTTTGAGTTATATTAAAAGATTTATATCATAGTTCAAAATCCTTAATAATGTTGAGGATTTGGAGTTGAAGCAATTTACCATATTCTTACACTTCCTTTATATGAGTGTTTACTAGATGTGCATTCGTTTTGTAACCTTGTAAAGTTATGTATAGAGCTACATGTTAACGTTTTCACTTTAAGCTTTAGAACATTTCCATTGACTTAATGAAAACGAATGTATATAACAAATATTCAGTATTCATATAATTTAAAATAAAACAAATACCAAATAGCACAGGAAAATAATATTCTGGGAAACTATTTTCCCTGAGTATTCATTCTGAAATTTTTTTGTCCCAACCGAATTTTTCACTCGTGCACAGATTTAGTGTTTACCTGTTGGCAACTCCATAGTGTATTATGCTTTGTCATATCTTCAGCCCATTTGACTGTTCTACTGCCTATAAATACTTCCTGCCTTTTGTTACCCGCCTATCTAGACTACAGTTGTTACTAGACTGTGTAACCCTCTCAACCTATTGAACTTTAGTTTTTGTTATATTTCCCTCTCACAATATGGCACATGTATAATATTAGTAAAAATACAGTTTAAAGATCTACTACACAGTTTTGCAGTAAACCTCATGAAAGCGACAACGTTGTATTTACATTTTTTATGAGATGCTCACTGTATCATCTCTCTATGTGCGATTATATCTTTCTCCCTCTTCACAGTTTAGCAATATCACTATTTGACTTTAAATCATTAATATCTTGCAGACAATCCTAGTATAGAACATTGTAATGAGTTGGGATTGGCCAATGTGCTGAAAGTGTAATTTGTTTGGTAGAATGAATAGTCCTATGGATATTCGTTTTGGACAATCAAATGTTGATAAGAATGAATGAAAATCCATTAAAATTCGGTAATTGAATGTTATTTCCGGTTTTTAAATGTGACTTTCATTTCCGAATGTTCATAATTAGATCCACATTCGAAATTTCAAATGTAACATTTAATTTAACAAATACTATTCAGAAGTTCAATAGTTCATGTGGTAGGGATTTTAGGAAATCGATACATAATAGATACAAATATATCAATTCAATTGTTGTATTTCGAATACTGCATAATTTGAATATAGCATTTAAAGAGAGCATTATAAATGCTATTACAAATATATAGATTAAAAAATTTTCTAATTTGAATATTGCATAATTGAATCGAATATTAGAATATTACATTAAAATAAAGCATTAGAAATACTATTACATTAAATGAATGTTAGAATGTTGTATAAACATTAAAAATTCGAAACAAACGAACAAATGTGT
Source organism: Bombina bombina (assembly GCF_027579735.1). Lineage (NCBI taxonomy): Eukaryota > Metazoa > Chordata > Amphibia > Anura > Bombinatoridae > Bombina > Bombina bombina. Next base: position 137,674,978 of record NC_069509.1, on the reverse strand, counting down.
TAAAAATATTATTTTTTTTCCAATGTTGCAAAACATTCGCTCATCCCTTGAATGAGTATCTAACGCCTCTTATTAAAACCATATATAATCCATTTAAATATATCTATCTCCATACAAATAACTGTCAGGATACCTCATTCCGATATATATCGCTATTTGCCATTTTAATTTGGGATTCTGATCTTTATTACAGTTATTATTTGCTATTTCATTTTAAGTTTTATTTAGGTGACCAATCTCTATTGTAATCATATAATGTAGCTCTAATATCCTTTTAAATAAGGCTAAAACTACCTTCTGCTGTAGTTTATTTTTCTGGGTTTAAAGGGGCAGTCAACTCCAAATGTTTTATTGCTTAAAAAGATAGATGCTTGTTCTATTACCCATTCCACAGTTTTGCACAGCCAACATGGTTATATTAATATACTTTTTACCTCTGTGATTACCTTGTATCTAAGCCTGTTTTCACAGCCCCCTGATCACATGGCTACTTATTTATTATCTATTGACATACATTTTAGCCAATTAGTGCAGTGTCATCCACAACTCACGGGAGTGAGCACAATGCTATCTATATGGCCCACATGAACTAGTAGGATCATGTTATGAAAAGCTAATAAAAAAGCATGTGATAAGAGGCTGTCTGTAGTGGCTTAGAAACAGGCAGAAATTTAGAGGTTTAATGTTGGTTGTGCAAAGCTGGGGAATGGGTTGTAAAGGCATTATCTATCTTTTTAAACAATAACAATTTTGGTGTTGACTGTCCCTTTAAGAGTTTATGGGGCTGATTTATCATTGTCTGGCGGACATAATCCGCTGTAGTGGATCATGTCCGCCAGACATCGCTGAATGCCGACAGCATACACTGTCAGCATTTAACATTGCACAAGCAGTTCTGGTGAACTGCTTGTGCAATGCCACCCCCTGCAAATTTGGCCGCTAGCAGGGGGTGTCAATCAACCCGATCGTGCACGATTGGGCGGATTGCTGTCTGCCGTTTAGAGGAGGTGTATGAGTTAAGGTGCAGCGGTCTTAAAGGGACATGAAACCCAAAATTTTTCTTTCATGATTTAGATAGAGCATACAATTTTAAACAACGTTCTGATTTACTTCTATTATTTAATTTGCTTCCTTCTCTTGCTGTCCTTTGCTGAAAGGTTATATGAAACCTCAGGAGCAGCAAAGAACCTAGGTTCTAGTTGCTGATTGGTGGATGCATATATATATATATATACCGATAGTCATTGGCTCACGCATGTGTTCAGTCAGCAATCAGAAGTGCATTGCTGCTCATTCAACTAAGCATACCAAGAGAACGAAGAAAAAATGTTAATAGGAGTAAATTAGAAATTTGCTTAAAATGTCATGCTCTACCTGAATCATGAAAAAAAAAATTGGGTTTCATATCCCTTTACGACCACTTCCTCTTAATTCCTGTTTCCGGCGAGCCTAAAGGCTCACGCGGAAACAAGTGCATTAGGCACTATTCCGGCCATGATAATTCATCCCCTAAGAGTGGCTCTACATAAAAAAATAAAATTAAAAAAAAAAAAAAAGAAAGTTCCATTATAACAAGGGTTTTAATTTGTGTATTTCTGTACATTTGCAACTGGTTTCCCAACTTTCTGTAACTTTCTTAACCTGAATAAAAACAATCCCATTATTTTATTGAACTACTGTAAGATTATTATTTTTTTTAAACAAATGTACTCATTTTTAATAAAAATAATACAGCTTGATCCAAAAAGAAAAAAAAAAGAAAAATGTATTTAACATCAGAACTGTGAAGTACAATGAAAATAATGAAGATATAACAGCAGATAGACTATGATCTTATCAGGGGGCTGCTACACCTGTACATAACAAGAAAAGATATATCAGCTTACGATGGATGACTAAAACAGAGGTATCCCAACTGAGTGCCGTCCCTAACCTTATTTGCATATGGTTGACAGAGGTACTCACCTGCCAGATCATCAATTCAAAATATAGTGAAGCAAGGACAAATGATAAAAAAGAAAATAGCAAGATGAAAAAGATTAGCATAACCTGGTGGGTAGGAGGTGGTGTGGGAATTGTTGCTAATAATGTGGTGCTAGTATATATCTTGGAGTAAAAAAATATATTTTGTTTTCCAATGTTAAATTGTTCCCCATAAAGGGCTAGATTACAAGTGGAACAAATTTGCCTGTTTACGAGCACGCGATAATTAACCAAGTGGCTGGTTATTGCTACTGCAAACTCGCAGTAGCGATTAGCGCTCCAAAAATCAACCAGAGATCAGATCTCTGATTCATTTTCTAAATGACCCCCAATTACCCCTAAAATACAGTGTAGTGTTCTATATTAAAAAAAAATAAAAACAGCATCTTTATTTTTTTTAATAATTTAACTGCACAAAGCAGTTATAAGGGGTTAATGTTGGCAGGTGTGGGGTGTTTGAGAGAAAAAAGGCACTGAAAAGAGCATTTACATTGCTGTCTATGGGGAACTGTGTATTCTTTATAAAAAACATGCTTATATACATATATATTTTAAATTGCCGCCCATCACTGCACGACTTACCCCTTTCGCTGCGCTAAGTTCTCATGCCGTGTCTGACAGCATGAGAACGATGCTCCCATTAGAGTCTATGTAAGCGTGCTGTCATGAGCACTAAGCTTCAGTGCAATGCGTGCGCTGGTATTGCTAAGTGGAGTCCAAATATCACTTTCACAAAAACAATATTTTGCGCTCCACTTGTAATCTGGCCCAAAATGGAATGTTGTGAAATTGTTCCAGTTCCTTTCTTTTGAAGTAACTGTATTACTCTTAAGAGAGGAGTTCTGTTCGGTTTATCCACATATCAAATTCAAGACTTGTGTGGATACAGTATGAATGTTGGTCATAATGTTCACTCCTTTTATTTATGTGCAAATCACCATTTGAACTGTTTATTGTTTGGGTCAAAAAGGTCTATGAATTTCCCATCATAGTAAATATGCAGGTTGTAAAAATCACTGAGCCAACAGTAATATAGTAACAGTGAACAAATAAAAGCCCTTCCTTGTTTATCTATTTAAATTGCAACAAATCCTTAACCTAAAGTTGAATATGGTCTTCTGAAACTCAACTAAACCCCAAATATATTTTTAATCTACCACCCAATGGGAAAAAATGACCAAAAGCTAATATGTAAAGCACAATTCTCTAAAATGGTACTGTTTATCGATCATTTGCATGCTCTTTCCCAGAATCCCTTGCTGCAGACAAATCTGTGGTAGACGAGTCTCCTAACCTGTCTTGTAAATTTAAACTTCCTCTACAATAAATTACTTTTATTAAATTATTTAATGCTTTTGATCTCATATTTTTGTTCAGTTTTTCAGAAACATGTAAGTCCACAAATTGCACCCATCTGAGTACTCGCAGCACCTGCTCTCCCGTTTGTCAAGTAGCATTTTAGCAAATCACAGTAGTATTGACTGTTAACATAACAAAAGCTTAGTCTGATCCCAGTTTATCCATCTAGCTACTGATAGACAAACACAGAAGGACCTTAGGCTCTGTTAGCACAATACAAATCTGGTGCTCAATCACTCAGAAAATACATTGATTTTTGTGCCAGTCACATTCTTAATAAAACTCAGCTGAAATATCTTAACCCTGCCTGAAAGGCTCTGAACCATATTGTGTTAAACTGGAAAAACATTGTCTTGAGTTCTAATATATAAATGTTAGCACGCCTTGCAAAAAGTTTAATACATCTTTGATAAAGCTGCCAATGAGACTAAATAGTTATACAAAACATCCACTTGCAGATAAACAAAATATTTTTAAATGCTGCAAAAAATTGCCTGCACCTATGTTTTTATATTAACATTGGGATCTTAGTCACACAATATGGCCGTATTCTGCTTTCTATGTGAAGATCATTGGAATGTAAAGTAGTTACAGTACATACACAGTAAAACACATTATAATTTAAAATATTAAGATTGAATACAAATGTGTTTTCATGTTTTAAGGTATTTTAGTGGAAAAGGCTCCAAAGTGTGTGTGCAATTACTTTAATCTCTCTCTAAAATTAGAGTTATTCTAAATATAAATTGTATACAGTACCTGAGCAGGCAACTAAATATAACTCAGACTTTTACACTAAGAGCAATTTATTGTGGGGTTTGCAAATTAATCATGTGTTCATTTTAATGTGTTTGTGTGGGGGATGCTCAATTCAAAACACAAACTTTTTACTCTAAGACACTTATGTTAAAGAAACACTGAACCCAAATGTTTTCTTTCCTGACTCAGATAGAACATGCAATTTTAAGCAACTTTCTAATTTACTCCTATTATCAAATTTTCTTCATTCTCTTGGTATCTTTATTTGAAAAGCAAGAATGTAAGTTTAGATGCCGGCCTATTTTTGGTGAACAACTTGGGTTGTTCATGCTGATTGGTGCATAAATTCACCCACCAATAAACAATTGCTGTCCAGGGTGCTGAACCCAAAATTGGCTGGCTCCTTAGCTTAGATGCCTTCTTTTTCAAATAAAGAAAGCAAGAGAACGAAGAAAAATTAATAATAGGAGTAAATTAGAAAGTTGCTTAAAATTGCATGCTCTATCTGAATCATAAAATAAAAAAATTTGGGTTCAGTTTCCATTTAAGTTCAATAAATGTTTTTTGGTAAATCTGTGTTGCTATAGCTTTGGATTCCCATAGAATATTGCAACCCACTCTCTGGTGGTAGCTAAAGAAAACAAAACACAACAATAACTCTGCTTTTTTGAAAGGAACAAACTAGATGATGTTCTTGCTTTGAATGATCAATTTGATAAAAATGAAGATACTTGATTTAATTATGAACTATTTACTTATTTAAAAGTTATTTAAAATGTTTACAATGGCATGAAAATAAGCAATGGCTGCTTTTGAATTTTGAATCTTGAGCACCTTAAAGGAAACTGTACCCAAAAATTTTGTTTTGTAATTCAGATAGAGCATGCGATTTTAAGCAACTTTCTAATTTACTCCTATTATCAATTTTTCTTTGTTCTCTTGCTTTCATTATTTGAAAAAGAAGGTATCTAAGCTTTTTTTTTTGGTTTCAGTACTCTAGACAGCACTTTTTTATTGGTAGATGAATTTATCCACCAATCAGCAAGGACAACCCAGGTTGTTCACCAAAAAATGGACCGGCATCTAAACTTACATTCTTGCATTTCAAATAAAGATACCAAGAGAAAGAAGAAAATTTGATAATAGGAGTAAATTAGAAAGTTGCTTAAAATTTCATGCTCAATCTGAATCACAAAATAATTTTTTTGGGTACAGTGTCCCTTTAAAGCGATATTTAAAAAACTGGAAGCAGAGCACTTGGATAAATTATGTAGTTGTATCTCCAAAGGGAATCTACAGATTTATTTGTTTGAATCATTTGTAAGTACTCATTA